>NC_064434.1:108177140-108349640 GCF_023343835.1 Lagopus muta
ATTGCTGGGTTAGTGGTATATTTCCACAGAGCAGGCAGAGGTGGTACAATGGATTTTGCAAAAATGCATCTTCTAGAAATACTAAAAAAAAAAAAAAAAAAAGTTTGTGAGGAGATACAGTTTTCAAAGATATTCAAATTCTGTATTTCTGCTCAAACACGCATTTCTATCTTTTGGTTTCAACACCTGCTTGATTTTCCAGATTCAGTGTTTATGCACATTACTAAGGTTCAAAATTATGACTCCCATTTTGAGGAAAAATGGTCTATTGCATTGTGGGAAAGCAGAGAGCTCTCTTCAAAGGTATATAAATTAATTCTTTTCATTAGAGGAACAGAGGGAGAAAATGTGAAAATCAAATAAATTCAAATATGCTTAAAAAGGCTGATAAAAGGCTAAAGGAGTTACATAAAAGAGGCAGGAGAAATTTCAGAAGTACATAAGACACTATTAGCTTTTTACTTCCAGCTTTCAATCTGTGTATTGATGTCGCAGCCTCAGTTGCAGTGGTGTATTCAATCTGCAGGAGCCAAAGGGGCTTCAAGTGTAACAAAAGCGAGTGGCTGCGCGTGCAGCTGCAGAACAAACCAGCAGCTTTGTCTTAGGGCAAGAGGCACAAAGCATCAAATCTGTGTGCTTGTGGCACTGGTGTGGCAAGTTCCCCTGTGACTCCAGCTGAGCCACGCTGTGTGCTTCAAGGAGAGGTTTTAGCTTCAGCCCCAGCATGGGCAGAGACGGGCTGTATTTCTAGATTTGCTCTGCAGACAGAAGGAGTAAGTTCTGATTTTGAGTTCATCCATGTTTAGCCTCAAGCTGAGAAAAGCTTAATGTGCAAGACGGCTGAAATTCAGTGTAATAAACATGTTCAGTGAAAAAAAAAAAATCCTGTGTAGTCAAATTTATTGCAGAATACCACCTTAGGAGTCTGCTGTTCCCCTTTGCCCATTCTTTTCCAATCAAGAGTAGAAGCAGCAATCAGAAGATACAAGTGTGTGTTAATTAAAATGCCAAAGTAAACCCCAAGCCATAAAAGTTTAAGAAAAACAGGTGTCCATTTTAAAGCTTGGGCTTAATGATTGTTAAAAAATAAGTATGATTTTCCATTAAAATTATAACTTTTTAAGAACAGGGATTTTTCTCACTAAACTTTGGGTAAAAAGTCAGGCTTGTTTCACAGAGTGTACAGATGTTTCTTGGCAAAAGTTTAATGAGTTTTACTTTGCTTTTTCTAAAAACAAAGCAAATATTTTGGGGGGTTTCTTCCTTTGCAGTTTGACAAGGTGTTTTGCTCATCTTGTCTGATTGCTCAAAGAAACTGCAAGCAAAAGAATGTACTTCATTCTTTTGATGTAGCTCCCTCAAGTATTGCTAGAGCAAAATAGATGAGATTATTCATGATAACTTTTTAACAAGCCGTGGGTCTAAGTGGGAGCACTCTGGGGATAGACTCGGTTTTGGAAGTGCTACCAAGCAGAGTGATTGTGGACCTGCCCTGGTCTGTGGGCTCCTTCTGGGCTCTGCTGGGTGTCCTGTCAGAGCTCTGACCCTGGGAGCAATGACATGCACTGATTTGGTACCTGTAAATCCAGGCCTGGCAGGGTTTGTGCCCACTGCTGCTGCGAGGCAAAGACGTGCTCTGCGATTGGCAGGTTCTCAAGGTGCATTGCATCTTTGTAAGGCAAGTTATTGCTGTCAGTTATTGACATTCACATTAGTAAAGCTGAGAGGGTTTTATACTAAACCTCCTACTTTCTCATCTTATTGAATTAGTGTTTTTTTTGAGTGCATATCTGCATGTTAACAGCATAATGTTTTTTTTCACGGCAGGAGAGTAATTTCCTAATTCATTTGCACTGCCGAACATTCTTCACTCTAGTTATAAAAGAAATACAATAGGTTTTAGGTTTTGTTTTTAAATGCCCTGTAAACCTCGAATTAGAAAAGTAAAGCTGTGAATTTACAGGGTTATCCCCTTCTGAATATCTCTGTAAACCCTGATCACAAAAGCTATAGTGAGTATTTTCTGTAGAATCAAAACTCAGCTGAAAAAGAGAGTACATAATTAAAAACAAATCCTGGTGTTGGTATAGAGTCTGGCTTTATGTATATAATGTATGTGTATTAATGATTCTAAATTTATGTTTAAATAGCTTGCCTCTTTCACATTACAGTCTACCCTTGCAAGCAAACACTGTGTGTGATTTGCTTTGTATATTATATATATGGTGCAGCTTAAGCATCCCATCACAGTGAGTCAGGTGTAGGACCTCATGATGATGATCTCTGCACATCTGGAGTTTTGGTTTTCTCCATGAGCATTTCAGGAGGATAAGGATCTCATAACTCTTAAAGTAAGCTAGGAAAGGAGGCGAGTGGAATAAAAGAAGATTATGAGGAGTAGTCAATATGGATTCAGCAAGGAGAAATCGTGCTTGACCAGTTGGTAACTTTCCAGCACATCAAAATTGGCTGGGTAGATGAGGAGATAGCAGTGATGTCTTACACCTTTACTTCAGCAGAGTCTTTGACACCGTCTTCTGTAATATCCTTGTAGGTCGGGTTAGAAAGTGTGGAATAGATGAGCAGACAGTGAGCTAGATTGAGAACTGGCTGACTGGTAGAACTCAGAGGGTTGTGATCAGTGGCACAGAGTCTAGTTGGAGGACTGTATCTAGTGATGATCCCAGGTGTTGGTGCTGGGTCTAATCCTCTTTAACACCTTAATTAACAACCTGGATACTGAGTTAGAGTCCACCCTCAGCAAGTTTGCTGATGATGCAAAGCGGGGAGGAGTGGCTGACACACCAGAAGGCTGCATTTCCATTCACTGAGACCTGAACAAATGAGAGAATTGGGCAGAAAGGAAGTTTATTAGGTTCCAAAAGGCCAAGTGTAGGGTTCTACACTCGGGGAGGAATAACTGCATGCATCAGTACAGGTTAGGGGCTGACCTGCTGGAAAAAAGCACTGCAGAGAAGGACTTGGGTGTCCTGGTAGACAACAGGTTGGCTATGAGCCAGCAGTGTGCCCTTGTGGCCAAGGAGGCCAATGGTATCTGGAGGTACATTACAAAGAGAGGCTAGCAGGACGAAGGAGGTTCTTCTTCCCTCTACTTTGCCCTGAGGAGGCCACATCTGGAGCAACTGTGTCCAGTTCTGGGCTCCCCAGTTCAAGAAAGAGAGAGAACTGCTGGAGAGATTCCGTTAGAGGGCTACAAAGATGTTTCAGTGCCTGGAGCATCTGCCACGTGAGGAAAGGCTGAGAAGCATGGGACTGTTCAGCCTGGAGAAGAGAAAAATGGGGGGGATCTTATCAATGCGTATCAGTACATAAAGGGTGAGTGTTAAGAGGATGGGGCTGGGCTCTTTTCAATTGTGCCCAGCAATAGAATGCGAGGGAGGAACAGAAACACATGTTGCCATCTGCACGTGGGGCAAAACTACTTTGTGAGCACTGGAACAGTCTGCCCAGAGAGGTTGTGGAGTCTCCTATGGAGATATTCAAAACCTGCCTGGATGCTTTCCTGTATAACTGCTAATGTAGGGAACGTGCTTTTGGCAAGGGGTTGAACTTGGCAATCTCCAGACGTCCCTTCCAACTCCTACAATTCTGTGACTCTGTGAGAGCCCCTGCAGATGCAGAGTGAAAACCCCATTGATGATGGTGGGAGTTTTCAACTGACTGCAGTAGGCTTAGCATTTCACTGCGAACATTTTTAGATGGTTATTTGAACTAAGAATGTGAACTCCTTGATATTAACGCAAAACATTCACTGGGTTCCTTCTGTCCGTCCCAAATTTAGATTGACAAGCCTATAAACCAAAAGGAGAACTGCAGGGAAGTAAAACCGTGTGTTTTGAATAAGAAAGCGACTTGAGATCTCCCTCTCTTGTGCTTTGCGGTTATTCTCAGTAACAGAAGTGACCAAGCTGGAGCTGTTCCGATCCACAGCACTTTGCATGAAGGGGGAAAGCAAAGGGGGAAAACATTGCATGAAGAAAGTGCCTTGGGAAGGGCTGTGACAATTGGCTGAGGCTTCTCTGCCACGCAGCAGCCTTGTCTGTGCCGCTGGTCTTGAAGGGGAGCTGCTGGCTGTATGGATGGCACTAGTTCTCAGCTGGGGGAAAAGGAAGCAAATCCCCACTGGTCGCACCCCTAACGGATGGCACCCAGCATCTGATTTTGTGTTGCACTGCTTGTTTCTGGGGGAAAAAAAAAAAGAAAAGAAAAAAAAAAAAGGAACAATAAAGAAGTGCATTAAGATCTAAAATTGCAGAACAGGGAAATGAAATCAGTTTGTCACAGTAGATTTTTTTATTGACATCTTTAGTTTGTTTTGATGTCTGTAATTAAATCGCTAATTATGTGTTTCTGTTGCAGTGGTCATGCTTTTATTACATAATTGCTGCAAGTTTTTCTCTCACCACTAACAATATTTACTTAACCTTAGTACATGCTAGTTACATACTTCACAATGTAAAAACCTGGAAACGGAGTTATTGACTGTTACGATTAACTAAATCAGAGGGGTTTGGATCTGTCGCCATCAATTAAATGTGCTTTGTGGCAAAGGACCAAAAAGAATTAAAGGATGAAAGAATTGCGGTCAGTAAACAAAAAAATATTCTTTCAACACCGTTTGAAGGAAATGAAACAAAAGCCAATTGCAGGAGATAGGATTACTACTTTTTTTAAAAAGGGAGAGGGGAAAATAAAGTTTTGCCTCAGGTGATAAAATAATTTTTAAAAATCGTTTGTGCCCTGATCCTTTTTGCTTGCTGCTGTGTTTTCTCAGGAACTGTTTGATTTGGTGAGCTGCAATTCAGTCACCTTCCCTTTTGTTTCCTTGTGTTTTTTTTTTTCTTTCTTTCTTTCCCTTTTGAGTTTAGGCATAATTTTTGTCAGTGTATTTCAATGTATTCATTAATTTTTATCATTTGTTTATTTTATGCAAACCATAAGAGACATTTTTTCCTCAGTGAAGATTGCCTCTTTATTTTATTTTGAAATATTTGTATATTTATTTCATTAAATGAGATAATGCTTTTTCTTATTAACATAATTTCCAGTACATTAAACATATTTCTCCACAGACAGAATAGAGGAATCAGATTAAATGACAGTTAAATCACTTGCAGCAATTTCAACTGTTAAAAGAAATAAGTGTCTCTGTTTTCTTTGTGATCACGAGATGTGCTGTAAAGGGAAATGAAATACTAAAGAAAGGAGGGAAAACATAAAGAAATAATGACTAACTTATTGCAGTAATACCACTGAGAGAAGAAAAACTCCCTACAAATAAAAGGAAAAATAATATAGTGGTTTTGAAAGTTACCAAAATTCATTTCTTATTGATGAGTTCAGCACAAGCCTAATACTAAGCGAACTGCAGGGGAAAAAAAGAGAACAAACCGAGAATCAAAACCAACCCAAACAATGCCATAAACTACCGGTGATGAAAGAAGAAATAAATACTTTGCATTTAGGGGACTATTACTCTAAATGCCTTTAATTTTTAAATAATGTGTATTTTGCCATCTTTAGGGAAGGGGTAGGGAGGAGAAGCAATTATTCCTTTGTAAACTAACTGTGTGCTTTGCCTGTGTGCTTGCTAGGATGGGTAGGGCTTTCTAAAGGCCCTGTGCCCCTGCTGCAGCGTTGTGCTGTCCTAAGCAGGTGTAGGGCTGCTTTAAGGGGAAGCTCACCTTTTGTTAATTCTTATTTTGAGACGTTCCAGAACTATAATGATGTATGTATTTGTTTTAATTATATTTTTATTATTACTTTAATTTCCAGAGTCTGAAACAGCTGCTTTGAAGAGATCTTTCACATGAATGACTAGACTGTGAATTGCTAAGGTAATGCTCACGTTATTGCTTTGCCTCCAGACAAGTTTCCTGTGTTTATGCATTTAGCTGTAAATCAGTTATTTTTTACCAGTTTTATGTACCTGATCTTGTGGTTCCCCGTAATGACCAGTCCTGTATTTGTATATCTGAGTGTGTGTGCTCTGCAACTTGGAGTGCTTTATTCACCAAACTCTGCGACCTTCAGCTCTAAGTCAGAGAAGGTGCTCTCAGGATGGGGCTGGAATAGGAACCAGAGGTGAATGAAAGGGGATGCGTTTTAATTCCATGCCATAATATCTCTGAGTTAACTGAAGGGAAAAGAAAAAAATAAAAAGAATTTAAAAGATTTTAAAGATACTCATTTTGCTCTTCATGAGTAAAGAGGGAAAGCAGTTTCACTGTAGTTCTTCCTGCCGTGATGCAGTGCAGGATGCAGGAAATGGCAAAGTTGTAAGGCTTTCACTGCACTGTTTTCTGGTGCCAGAGGGCAGGCTCTGTCCTGCCTGCTGCAGCTGGGGAGGGTGCTGGCGTGCCGTGCACGTGGCCTCTGCATTCTGTGGTTGGTGTCCTGTGTGTCCTCATTTGTCATGCCAAGGGGAGCTGCCTGGGAATGGAAGTGGTGATGGAATTCAGCAGTTGAGGATACTCAACGTCTATCATTGACCTCTGCAGACAACAACCACAGCAGAGTATGGGATTGCATCCCATGCTACTGCACAGGTGCAGCAGTTTGAGCCTTTTTCAAAAACAGCTCCAAAGTTTGTGGTGGGTGTGGGCTGAGGGTTCCCTCAAGTTCTGCCTTAGGATCTGTATATGTGAAAGAAAGCTCTGAAATATTGAAAGTACAGCTAAGTGAAAGTAAGTGCTCAGAAATGTTTCTTATGATGGTGCTTATACTTACAGCCTTCATTACCATATTTTCAGAGGGTATAATAATCATTAATGTGTTTATTGTGCCCTTGTGAGTTAGGGCAGTAATGTTATCCTTCTATTAAACACACAGGGAGCAGAAACACAGGCCAAGTGCTTTACTCCAGCTCTCGTGGGAAGGCTGCCAAAGACCTGTTCCTATTTACTGGATTCTCTTCCATAATCTTGACTTGTTTCCTTATCTTTAGGTGTTTGTTCAAAGTGTCTAAGTCAGGAGACCATTTGTACTAGGCTTCCTCTAAGGCCAGAAAAGAATGGCAGAGATTTCCAGAGGAGAACTGTGATCTTTCTGCATGTACAGTCTTTCCCTGGGTGTTGGAGAGAGTCTACAAAAAAGCCATACTCCTCTCAGCACAGTATGCTATGAGACTTACATCTCTCTGCTCTGGATGCCCACTGTGATGCTGTGGTGTTCAGTACCACCAAGAAACAGAACATGCACATCTCTGACAAAGAACCAAGTGCAGTTCCAATTCAGTTAGTTCCTGAAGATCGGTCACTGGGCTTGTGAAATGATGTGAGAGAGTAATTTTGAACAATGGGTACCTGACAGTTGTGGCAGAAACAAGGAAGTGAAAAAAGTCCCTCGATAGGGCGTGAGCAGGTGTTCTCCCCTGGGTTTTGTTGGCATTGAGTCACACTCTACATGGCCATGAAGCTCTTCTCACTATGAGCAATTACCCTGCTTGGTCTCTGAGCTAGCACAATCCAGATCCTGTGTTCCTATCTCAAGAACTTCTTTAACATAGTCTGCATCCTTGCAAAGTAATTGGACATGTGTAACTTAGTATATACAGATGGTCCCTCTGAAATAAAAAGAATGAATACATAACATGTAATTGTGCTAAAAGTGATGGCGGGTTTTGAGACTTTGGGCAATAAAAGTGTGTGTGTAAAAGCTATCTTCAGAGAAACTATTTTTTAAATAAGACAGCAGTGAGAAAAACTAGTTTCAGAATCAAGCAAGTTTATACTTTGCCTATTCCGTTCTGAGGCTGTTTTTCTTCTTGTGACATAGCGAGAAACAAAAACACTCCTTGACCAAAAGTGCATGATGCTGAAGGTATCCTCAGAATAACATGATTTAGTTTTGGGAAAATATTAAAGCATGACTACATCAGACTTTCTGTGTTATATAACAGCACTTTTTCTATTCCACATTAAATATCATTTTCAGATTTCTCATCTTGCATGATATTGCCTATTTCATGCCTCTGTCAAACTGGCTGAAACAAGCTCTTTTCCCTGAACTCAAGATATTTGTGGATAAAGGATTATTACCTGTGGTGTATTTTAAAGGACAAATAAACTAGAGCATTGTTTAGGCAGACTTGCAGAGGCAGACAAGCTGTTCTGTTTCTTGTCCGATGCTGCAGCAAAGGTCTGTGTCAATATGAAGAGGGGGTTTAAGAGCACTGGCTTCACATTTTTCTGCTTAGATCAGTAACTTTAAGTTCTTAAGCACTCTACACGCTGGAATATTTTCTTGTTCCTTTTTCATTTGTTTTTTTTTTGTGTGTGTGTGTGTGACATATTCTACTTGTTGTATGGCGATATTTTAAAATTAATGAGCATATTTATTTATTGATAGGGATATGGAAATTCAGATGTACTTGATGATGTTACTAAGCTCTGGTGGGAAAGCATGCGGTGGTGGTGTCATTCCACACAGCTTTGTGGCTATGATGTACCTCTCTTCTCTGGAGATGGCCCGCCGCTGAGGTCACAGGAACACTTGAGGGCAGAAGGGTGGCTTGGGAATTGGGGCTTTTCTTGGCAGTATTTGAGGAGAATGAGTGACACTTCATTTTTTATTTTGGTGGCTGGTTTTTGTTTGACGCAATAAGAATGGCAAAATAAATTGAGAGACAAAAACGAAGCTCAGTTCCTCTGCTCTTTAGAAAAGATCTCAAACAACAGAATCTCTCCCCACTCTGTCCACTGTGGTATAATGTGTCTGACTTGATTATTCCTCTCCTGCTGAAATGCGATGCAGCTGGACAGTATCTTCACTGAAATACACGGGAGAATTATGGAAATGTGAACCAAAATTTGTGAAAAGCTGAATCTATATTCACCTTATTGATCTATCTATCTACATCTACAGATTTTGATTCCTGTAACTGAGATGCAATTACTTATCTCTGAAAGTGATTCTGTGTTCATTCGTGGTGCAGGGTTGGGACTGTGCCCTTCCCTAAGTGATGAGTAGAGCTGTTGATTTATCTCAGACTTCAGTCATATCGGGGACAAGATCTTTAACTCTTTCCTTCTTTCCTTTCTTTTCCCTGTAATTCTCAGCTCACTGCAATTTTTCTCTAGCTCCTGACAAAACATTCAGGAGGAATGTCCTACTTCCTCTGAAGGCAGTCAGCCACCTCCTTCCCCATGACAGTTCATAGCTAGTTTTCTAAGGAGATGAGGCTCACCCCTTGGGCCTGCACATCTACTCCCTTCAGTGAATCCAGCATTTGCAAACCTGTTTGTAAAGGAGTTTCAAAATAACTGTTTTGAGAACTGTAAAGCTGATGTTGTGTAAGTACAGAACAGACATCTCCCAAGTACCTCGCTGAGGGAAGATGGACAGGACTCATTCACTGACCTCTCTCCCATGTCAACAGCTTGCTGATCAGTCAGCGCATGCATACTCTTGGACAAACAACAGCCTTTGTTGCTGTCCTTTCTGTTATAAAGGTAATGGTTGGTGTGGGAGGACAAAATATGATTGTAAAAAATGGGCTTCAATAGTCATACTGCTTCGTGGAATAGATTATTGTTACTTCATATGGAAACTCAAGAGGAGACAGTGGCATGGATGGAAAATAGAAGTCTAATATTTCTCGTGATATTTCCAGCAAGTAAATGTGAATATAATAAAATGCATATGTTTCTCGAAAAATATTATGTTAAATTTAGCTGCTTTCTGCTTAAAAAGGCAAGAGGAGAATGATAATAAATGCCATTTGAAAATAGAAGTGTCCTCAGCTTCCTGTTTCCAGTAGGCTTTGGGTAATTCATTTGTTCTACTTGTAGTTTCCCTATTGATGCCTCATCCTTTCCAGAACTGTCTGTGGGCCATCCTTAGCCAGAGTTTCCGGCGGTTATTTTTGCACTATTGTTAAACAGTACCATACAGAATGTTGCTTTTTCAATTTATCATGTGGGATCAGCGCTTAGTTTTCTATTGTGGCATGCTTGGATGTTTGTCACTTTTATGCCTTAGCAGCTAGAAACACAAATGTTTCTCTCTTTGTTTTCTTCTTTTATATCATTTAGTTCACACTGTCTTTACATCAGCAATTCGTAGAAATGAGATCAAATTCTTGGAATATAATCAGTTTGCTTTAAAAAAGTTTGAAGGATACAATTCATGTGTATTAGTGAGTGCTCTGTCAATGGCTTTATTTTACTATACAGATCTGTATGAGGGAAAGGGTGGAAAAAACCCAAATACCTATTTTTATTTAAACTTCTTAGCTTAGTCATTCAGTCTCAGCTAGCTCAGCATGCTCCTGCAGAGTGACTCGTGCCTGCACTGAGAGCTATTTTGAAGCTAACAGAGCTCATGCACGGGCAAAAATCTGCATGCATGGATATCATTGCATGACAAAGACCATCTGTTTGCGTTTTCTGTGCATGTAACCCCAAACCAGGCAGTACTAGTACCACATGTTATACAGCCACTACTTTACTGCAATTGATCTAAAATTGACAGAAGTTTTTTCATGACACTGACAGCACACTTATTATTTTGTTTACTTTCGAGTTTGTGGCAAAGACTTTTTTTTTATTATTTCTGTATGATATCAATTCTTGCATGACACTGACGAAGGAACTGTTAAAACAACTGCTGTGGAATTGCCAGGTCACAGCCTGAACCACTGGCTGAGCACCAGGTGAGAAGGTGAACCCAGGGAGCTCAGGTGCAAGCAGTGCACCTGAGTGACCAGAAGGGATGGATTGTGGACCCACCCCTCCTCACCCTCGTTTAAGGGTTAGCAGCTAATGAAGCAGTATTGCTGTGGGTAGAGATTGTGCTCATCTTGAGCCATCACTGGTTGTTGGAAGGGATGGGCCTGTTTTCCTTCTTTTTTACCAGCTATTGCGCTGTAATGTTTGTATCCTATTGGCACTGTCATCAAATTCTTTTGCCACACAACGATCCATAGGAAATAGGCTACTGCCACCAAGAAGCTGTCAGTTCTGCCATTCAGTAGCTTGACTACTGCCATGCAATGTAATTTGAGGTAATTATGCTATTAGCATGACTTCTGTAAAACAAGGAGTTAGTTTTTAGCAAAACAGCTGACAACTTGTACAATATTATTTCCATAACTCCTTTTCCTGATCTGGGTGGTTTCAATGTACTGCATATTTTTTAGCTCTCTCAATATTCAATAACCTAATACTAATGTTTAAATTGCTCTGCAAGAGATACATCTTAGATGAATCCAGTGCACTGGGAGCTTCCGGATTTTTCCACTTGCTGAATTGTTGAACGCCACGTGACCCATGGTGCAAATCCTGCTGGAGACAAAATACTACTTTCCTTTAGTTTCTTTGGTTAGTTAAGTACTTTCAATAAAACCAACTGTGATTTGAGGTGAAGAATCCTTGCAGCAATTAGGATTCATTTACTACTGGAGCGTTATATTAATTACACATTTGTAACCACATGGATAGGCACAAAACCGATCGCACGTGTCTGTATTTAGAGATTCGTAGACAGAAGATTTAACGTAAACATAGAAATGTTAAACTACTCATCTGTAGCCTGCAAAGAAGATAACAAGAAGGATTCTGTTCTCTGTGTGATTTGTGAACAATGCTAAGTAAATATTCATCATTAGTATATAATAACTGTTGCTTTTGGCAGTTCACTTTTCATTTAATTTGATAATGTGTCCAGTAAATGAAGTGGTACAGGCTGCAGTGTTTTACCATCACAATTGCATATTTTCAATCATTGTTAAATGAAGGCAGCTCAAGGCAAAGCTTTAACCCCCACTAGTTCTGTATGTGATGTAAAAAGAGACGGTGCTATCAATCTTTATTGTCTGTCTCGGTTACTGTAATTGCATTCAATAGTCCACTGATTCTGTTGTTTGTGCTAATGTCAGGAGCAGTGAAGAGCCAGATGCTCAGACTAGATCATATGCATCCAGTGGCCACTTTGATAAGTTGGCAGCAAGTCTCTGGGTTCGATGATGAATTGTTAGCGCTATAGATTATGAGCAGCTGAATGCTGGGAGTGTATATAGAGAAACTTCTTACCTTGTTTTAAATCTGGCATTGTGATGCTAGCTAAAGGGCATGTCATGTATTATTCAAATGCGTCTTGTGCTGCAAATATGCCAATGAGTCACTGCATCCCCTGAACAGTAAAACAACAACAAGAAAAAAAAAAAGTATAAAAAGCCTCGGAGTGATTTGAACATGACGTTAATAGTCCTAAAACACTAAAAAAAGTATTTCAAAATAACCTCTAATAGTTATGATTACCCGATTCAACAAGAGAGCTTGTGAGTTATGGTATTCCATCCTTGAATCTACCTTAAAATGTGACTTTTTCTGACAGCTTTTTTTTTTTTTTTTTTTCTCTTTAATTTGAACAAGTAGATGGAATGTTTTATGGAGAAACAAACATTAATGCTTTAGTGAAGTATGAGCAGTAATACACCTCTGTGAAAAAAAGTGCAAATATGGGGACTATAGCATAAGTTATTTGCTTCCTACATGTTTCTTGCTGCTCTACTGTATGGCCCACACCAGTGTTCTTGAAGAATTAACTTTTAAGCTGTTTGATGAGTGTCATCCCTTGGACAGGTAGCTGCTGGAGGGCATCCAAGAAGTCTTGAGAGCCTCTTCTTCATCTAGTTTACATAATTCAGCCAGAAAATGACCTTAGGTTTTTGTCAGGATAATCTTGAATGGCATGATCTCAATTCTGTGTGTGTTTGGTTGGGTTGCTAGCTTGGTTACCAGTGTGCTCCATGATAGCTCATCACAGAATCATAGAATCACCAAGGTTGGAAAAGACCTACAAGATCATCCAGTCCAACCATCTCCATGTCACCAACAGTTCTCACTAAACCATGTCCCTTATCACAATGTCTAAACGTTCCTTGAAGACCTCCAGGCTTGGTGACTCTACCACCTCCCTGGCCAACAGAAGTCACCTGTCTGCTTACTCTGGTAACCATTTTGGTTTCTCTATTACTGTGTCCTTTCAAAGTTACTTTTACAACTGTATTTAAGGGATGTAATTTGTATTATTATTGCTTTTGGTAAAGTTTTTCTTTGTTTTTTTTTTTTGTTTTGTTTGTTTGTTTTTTTTAAGTCATAATATATACATTTAGAAAAACCTAGCTTTATAACTTTGCAATAGATTCCAACAGCTGAGTTTTAGAAGATATATATATGAAATGTAAACCTGAAGTGTTATTAGTATGGGAGTAATTGATTTTTTTTTCTTAAGATTCTGAAGATGGGTCACTAATTTAGGGAGCTGCTCATATATTTACCCACAAATAAAAAGTGCCCTTAATTTATCAGAAACTGTGTTTGCATCATCTATCAGTTTCTTTGGGAACTGCGAGAGCTTACTGTCTTGAAGTTTGTGGGGTTTTCTAATTTTATTTTTTTTGTCTTTCAGGCCGCAATATTCAGTCTATGAAAGGAATTCAGTAGCTTAAGTAATAGCCTGTGAGTTTCTCTATAAGTTTTTGGTTTCTTAGTAAGAGGTAATAACCACCTTGAGCACAGAAATGTCAGTGAATAAAATTCCAAACAGAACTTTTTTCCTCGCAGTGGTGGAAAGCAGAATTAGTTACTCGCTCTGCAGTGCAAGAGGTGGGGACTTCCAAAGCCACTATTCACAGCTGCCAGAATAATAACAGAATCATAGAATGGCCTGGGTTGAAAAGGATCTCAGAGATAATCTAGTTTCAACTTCCCTGCCATGGGCAGGGTTGCCAACCACCAGACCAGGCTGCCCAGAGCCACATCCAGCCTGGACTCAAATGCCTCGTTGATTCTTAGAAACGACATCTTGAACAAAAGCCTTCAACAAGTGTCTAATGAAAAATGTCATACACAGTAATGTCTGAAGGACAGAATAATTCCTAGGCACATATTGTATACCTGTATACCATACTGCTGGCTTGTTTTCCTGTGCCTGGTGTCCCCTTCTAGTATAGTATTCACTGTCTTCTCCTCTTAGACTTCAGAAGAGTAATTCACGCTCAGCTTTAAGAGACTGACTATGATCCTGTGCTTAGGAGATGTTTTTTTTGGGAAACTTCTGGTCTGGAGACCTTCCTTGAACTGGAACTTGCAGCTGTGTCTCCTTGTAGGTAAGCCAGTCCTGTCTTCATCACTTCTCATGGCTACTTCACGCAGCTGTTTGGCTGTTGCACGTCTTATCATGGTGCCTCAGCCTTCCCTTGCAAAGTGGGGAATGTAGCTCAGGACATAGCCACATGCTAAATTGGTTTCAGTAGCCAAGTCTGCTGAAGTCTTTCTTCAGTTCTCTTCTTTCTGTCATCTGGCTGTAACTTGGTTATTGTGCCTGCTGTCTTTTTGGGATGCTACATCCAACCACATGCCCACTGGTGTTTCCCAGGCTTGCTGGGCACCACGTTAGCTTGGGTCAGAAAGCTGATTTCAGCTACAGCCCAAGTCTAGCTGGAGCAGTGTGCAGGAGCTGGCTTCCTGTCCTGCCTACACAACAGGATAAGGAGGGAAATAAAGTTTTTCTGTCCTCCCACCTGTCTGGGAAAGCTGCCCTTGGGTGAGAGAAACAAAGCGCTGCAGACCACGTGTACGCTCTATGTGAATGGGCGTGCAAGTATTTTCTCATATGTTCTATCTATTTTATGAAATGGAACTGTGTAGTGTTTGGAAGTGTAGGGTGAACTTGCTGCTGCTTAATGCTGCTGTTTTTGCAATCTGATATGCATATAGAGTTGTTATTTAAGGGAGTTCAGGAAACGAAAATGAGTTTGTTACACTCATGATATCTACAGTTGCTTTTATTTTTTCCTTTGCATTTAGTTCAAATTAATCAATTAAAGTGCACAGATGTTCAATTAAAGCTTAAAAAAAATCCATGGCTACAGCTGTTTTGAAGCCACATTGTTGAAATTTAACATATCTAATAATGCTTCTCTCTCTGAAATTCAATTAATGACTCTCTGCTAAATTATTTTGCATTGATAAATTAAAAGAAATGAGAAGTAAATTATAAGGAGATGTAGGCTGTCTGCTCCATTCATTAGTTAGAATAACAGAGTAGCCCGTAAGATATCAAAATAGAGGATCTGCTTTTCATTTTCTTATGTTGATGTGCAGAAAAACTGCTTCCTAGCCAAAATATATTGGTTTAGTTGGAAATTATTGATATTTCTCCTGCAATTCAAGGACATGAAATAGCTACCACAGAAAAGTTATGCGCTAATACAAACCATACTGAAAACTTGAATACCTCCAATGCTGTACAGGGAATGATAGTGGTATCATGGCACAGTAGCTGTTAATAGCATCAGGGATTTTAATCATGATGGTTATGTTCTAATATTATTTGTAAAGTAAGAGAGCTTAAGATAAGCTGGAGGAGAGGCAATGATGACAGCTCCAGCAGACCAAGGTTTTCCTGTGGTGGTGGCTGTGCTTCTCAGCAAGCTCAGATGCACAACAGACAGGATAAGTTAGCACAAAAGGATATTTTCTGCTGCGTTTGAAGAAAGAATTTGTTTTGTGGGACACTCACCGGTTTCTACGCAGGCTTTACCACACCACATTAATTTATGTAGTGCAAAGAGAAAAGTACAGTGAAGGTGGAACTAGTGAAGGTGGGGCTTCTTTGTGCCTCCATCTGTTGGGGTTAACCAACCCGTGTCTGCTTGGGCTCCAGACATACAGAGAATTTCTTAATGCACACAGTGTGAGTCTACATTCTTCACTTTAAGATTAAATATTCGATTTAATACATGTAACTACGGTCAAGCACTGAGATATATACAGCAAGGCTGTGATATTTATATTTTCTTGGAGCTGTTGCATATTTGGGTTGGATGCTTTAAAGGCTGTTTTTGTTTGGAGGCAAACATGGGGGATCTGAGAATGTGCAGAGGTAGTCAGCATATGGTCGGTGCTCTCCACCCCATGCCCACTACTGTTTTTCTACCTGTGGCCTGGCAACCCCTAGCCCTGTACTGCTGGTGCTCAGGATGCAGAGGAGAGGTCATCAGCCCCATCCTAGAAGCATTATTGGATTTGGCAGATGGAATCTTATGGCTCTCACCAGATCTTACAAAATGCCGTGTGTGGCCCTAAGGGAATGCCTTGCAGCTTGAAAACAGGACTTCGTATACAAATACACAGTAACACTTCAGTATGAATAACTGACAATAACAAGCCAAACTGCAAACAAAATAGAAACTGCACCAGGTTACTTTGGGGCCATTGTTTTTATTCTTAACTACTTGCCATTCAATCGAGCCTAGTAATTTTTAAAGACGAGTTAACTGGAGGAATACCCTTAAAAAAGATTATGTAGGTTTTACACCACTTTGCCATTGTTTTCCACTTGTGGCTGGGATAAGCATCCGGTACTTGTGCGTGTGAGTGGCTCCCTTTTGTTTTCAGTTGTCAGATGATGTTAGAAGTGGTGGTCAGACCTAAAGAGATGCGGCTTCACCGAGCATTTTTGAAGTGATTTTCTCTGTGGATGATCTGCTGCAGGTCAGTTCAGTCAAGAAGGTATCTGCAGTAGCCTGAAGTTTGGAAAGCTCCCTCAGCACAGCAGGTAAAACATAGGAAGTGATTTTTGTCAGGGTTCAAAAATGAAACTGTGTGTGCAAAAAAAATGGTTTGTATGTTTTTGCAGCTGCAAATAATTGGGAGTAAATGTAATGGCTAGACCTGTTGCTTCATATGTGTTTGCAGATGATTACATTCTCATCTTGCTGCTTTAAATTGATAATTCAGCTCTTGAGTGAAGTGGTTCTTTGCTTATAGCCAAGATCTGTATGTTGCTCTGCACTGATCTCTCAGTTGGGACGCAGAAAATACTGTGAGCATGAATTGTTTTCACAAAGCTGCAGCCATCTATTTAGGTTATGTATGAGAAATAATGCGATATTTTTCTGCTTCTTGAAATCACAGGCCAATAAAAAATATTTATCCAATGGCTTGTTTTGAGAGTTGTGGGAGAACTGGGCTTAGAAATATTCTGATGCTCTTCTACAACATCGTGATTCTCAGAATTACTGTGCTGCCTCTGACAACACTGGTTGTTAAGGAGAAAATTCTTTGGAGTAGACTCGAAAGCGAATAGTTTCAAGAAACCAAACCAGTTTCCTTGAAAACGTAAAGAAAGCCCTTTGTCTTAGAAATAGATGAGTATGTGTGACAAAAATTTGGAGTGAAGCTGAGGAAAACTTCTGAAACATTTCATAAGTATTAAATTTGAATTTCTTCCTGAAAAAAAAAGAAAAAAAAAAAAAGTTTTGGCAGAAAATTTCCCTTGGTTTTGCAGTTTCACTATGATTGTGAATGTGGGGCAGGAGTCTGGGGGTGTTCTGGAGTCAACAACAGCTTGAGATTGGCACTGGTAGCTCTAAGCTCATAGAATCAGAGAACCAGTTGTGTTGGAAGGGACCATTAAAGGTCATTCACTCCAACTCCTCTGCAATGAACAGGAATGCATACAGCTTGATTACGTTGCTCAGAGCCTGGTTCAGCCTGACCTTGTTTGTCTCCAGGGATGGAGCATCCACTGCCTCTCTCGGCAGCTTGTTCCAGTGCCTCATCACCCTTATCATCATCTCCCCTCCTTTAGTTTGAAACCATTTTCCCTTGTCCTGTCACAACATACCCTGCTAAAGGGTCTGTCCCCTTTCTTCTTATAGCCCTCCTTCAGATACTGACAGGCTGCTGTCAGGTCACTTTAGAGCTTAGAGTCTTCTCTTCACCAGGCTGCACAGCTCTCTCAGTCTGTTCTCACAGGAGAGGTGTTCCATCCCCGGGCTCACTTTTGTGGCCCTCCTCTGCACACTCTCCAACAGGTCCACGTCTCTCCTGTACTGAGCACTGCACATCTGGACACAGTGCTCCAAGTGAGGTCTCACAGCACAGAGCAGAGGGGCAGGGTCCCCTCCCTTGCCCTGCTGACCATGCTGGTTTTTATGCAGCCCAGGATACGGTTGACTCTCTGGGCTGTCAGGGCACAGTGCTGCCTCATGTCCAGCTTGACATATCTAATGAAATGATAGTATTAAATATATGTATATATATACATATGTTTACTATTTTTCTCCCCTTTTTTTCTGTTTTAGTGAGTTATAACTGGGGGGGAGGGGAGGAGGGAAGGGAGATGGATTTAAGTGCTGCCATGGGAGCTCAGCCCTCCAATTTCTCACTTGTGTTGTAATTTCCTCTTGTGTTGAATGTTGTTGGTGGATGTTACACTCTTCTGCTTAGATGAATAACTTCACCTTTGGAAGGAGATAACTGTGCAAAATGGAAGTCATTATAGACTTGGAACTTCCCCCTTTTATTTCTCACATGGGTTATATTAGTACTGATCTGAGTAGAGTTAAGGAGAGAAAAAAATCCTGCTAACGCATCTTGTGCATTTTTCGGCGTTTCCACAGTTGTTTGGGTTTATGCATCTGAACTATGGAGTGTAAAGTTCCTTGGCTTTAGAGAATTTCTGTGTTATATTTTAAGATATCTGCATGCTGAGAAGCTGGTCACACTACTCCAGTAATGTACTCTTCCAATAGGTGTTTTGGGAGAAAGCTCAGCCTTTTTTTACACCTGGTGTAAATTCTTAATTCCGGTTGCCACAGAATTTGAAAGGAGTATCATTATGTCCCTGTATGCCTTGTCAGCAGAACATTTAGCAGAGGGATTCAGGATGTGCACAGTGTCTGTGAAAAGGTTTAAGAGCAGCAGCAGCAGCTCCTTTCGTGAGCATTTGTGGGGTGAAGTCTAACATCATTGCTGCGTATCTGCACAGATGCTAAATGGCTGTCATCAAAAAACCAGAAATGTTCAGGTGTAGAAAATTATTCAAATTATGTAAATATTCAGATGTTTTATATTAAAATAAGAAGATGCCACCTTGTGGTAAGAAAGATGTTTTAATGCAGCCAGAAAACCTTTGGGTGAACAGGGTGCACCTCTGAAAGCCGGCAATGATTTAAAATTTTATTTTGCTAAGAATGTGTTTCATCAACAAAATGACTTATTAGTTAGAGAATGACATGGCCTAACTTCCCCTTCCTATGCCCTACCCTCCCCTTTAGTGTACTCTCGTGCTCAGGGCATTGAGGCAGCAGCTGTGTGTTTGTGCTCTTGTGTGCATGCAGAGCTCCTTGCCACCATCCCCGTGCTGGGCATGTGGCTCAGAGAGCCCAGCTCAGTGTTTCAGGACTTTACCTGACCTGTAGTCAAGGCCGGCTGATGGAAACATTTCCTTTACAAAAGCTTGATTCCACCTCTCGATTTATTAGGCTGGCATGTGTAACACCTGTTGCGTTATTGTTAGCAATTAGATGATAAAAAGCTCGCTTGCCGTTGTACCTATTCCAGCTAAATGTGCGATCGCGTGGTGAATTGTGCATCCTAACATTCTCTTTCCCATTAGGATGCTGTTCTTCAATTGTTTGCTAAAAATTAAACAGGATATGTGGTGGTTTCTGTGTTTATTTATTTTTTTAAAAAGAAAAAAAATGCATTCTGTTCTTCTGTGTTCTATTTTCTGTGATTTAAACGCTGCACTGTCTCAGTGCAAGCTCCTCTAAGCACTGTCATGCACATGGTAACAAACTGCTCTTGTCGCATTGTTTGGGTTTCTGTTTCACACAAGGACAGTCAGAAAAAAATCTCTCAAAAAAAAGTAAGGGAAGATTCTTAAATCCTAAACTTTACACGCACATGGTTCCGAGCTGCAACAGATGTCTGCCCTGTACAGGAACTTCTATGCACATTGATGCTACATTCATGTAATGATAATAATAAAGGGTTACCATTTTTTCCTCAGTTTGGAGAAGTATTGTGCTTGTAATTAAAACATACTTTCTCTTAACATAATTTATTTTCTCACATAATGTATTTTGACAGAATATTATAAATGTATATCTCTAAGCTTCATGACCCCATTATGAGGACAATTTTCTATAGTAATTCGTTTGTGTTCTGTTTCTTCTTGCTTCCTGATTACACAATCAGTATTGAATTGTGCATCCAACATCCTGATTAAAATGAGACAAAAGCCTTGTGTGCAGCCTAGCTCGCTTAAAATCTCTTCCTGTCCCCATAAAGACAATGGCAAAATTCTTATTTCTTGAGAATTTGATGGCAGTAAAATCCATTGCGAGTGGGAGAGTTACAGGTGGAGCTCTGGCTGGATCGTGTCAGCCACAAAGCTGGTTTGGAGAAGCACTGCAGAGAAACAGGAGAGCTGTTAAATCTGGGAGAATGGCTCTCACTTTTAGGGTTGGAATTAAATAGAGAAGTTCTGGTCAGTGACAGGGTTAAAGTATCCGATTTTTGTCTTTTTGTGTTTCTGTTTTCTTTGTTTCTTTCTTTTTTTTTTTTGTTTTTTTTTTTTTTTTTTTTGTATTTGTCTGTTGTTTGACTACTAATTAGAAAAGGAAAAATTCAATTCATTTCTTTGAGAATATGAATGAAATGAGTGCTGAGTATATAAACATGCACTTTTGTGATGCTGAGTGGGACTTGGTAATACCCAACTAAATAAACTAAATCTTATGTTTTGTACTCAAAGATAATCTGAAAACTCAAGCAATCTCATCACAGCTTTGCCTGGATCGTGGATCCAGGATCAAGGAGCATGGGCTGCTCGGAAACAGCAACAGTAGATTTGTCAAATGTGTTAGAAAATGGTGTGCCACAAATATGAGCCGTGGGCCAAAGTCAGTAAAATGCTGGTTAATAGAAATTAATATCTTAAAAAATTCCTTAGAGCAGATGTTTGGCTTCATGCTCCCTGCTAAGTTTTAGGAGCTATGAGTTCCTAATTTTAATACTGTGGCTTTTTTTTTGCTGGTTTTTCCTTCGTAGCTCAAACAGTTTTATTATCCCCAATCAGTGGAAATAATTCCAGTGGAAATAATCCTAGTTACTGCAGTGGATTACTTGGGACATTGAAATGCCACGTGGTGACTGCTGGAACTGGTCGGGAAATGGGAAATGTCTTGTGCAACATTTCTGACCAGTTCTAATTATTGCCATTAATTTATCATTGAAATTTTTTAAACAGAATTCCTCTGGAAGGTATGACCTACTCTTTGAAAGTGGTGGAAAATACTTATTTTTAATCACCTTCATCTCAAGAGCTGTAATTGAGGTTATGAAGTTGTAGTGGATTAACAGGTTAGTGATTTTTTTTTTTTTTTTTTCCATATAGAGAAAAAATTCAGTGAGTTTCTCATAGAAACTTTACTAAGTGCTCAACCTTTGAACACAAATGCAAAATCAAACGTTTTAAGTTAGGGACGTAAGCCTCACATTAGAAATTAATCATGAGATGTTTTGGTGATAAAATCTCTCTCGTTTGAAAATGTAATTTATTAACCAGCTCAATATCTATTTCAGGGCATTATTCAAGCTCCAATAAAGATTTTCATAATATTTTAATAATGCGCCACTACTAAATCTCATGTGAAAGGAAAGCGTGGTATTCTCTCGCCTTGCAAATCACCTTTATTCTGTCCCCTCTGGTTGCAAAAGCAGAAAACCAAAGGATATGACCTCACCACGGCCACCTCTACCAGTGAGGACAGGTGGGATGTGGATGGCCTGTGGCTTCCAAGACCCTGGGGTGCTCCCTCCTGGGTGCAGTGTGGCTCTGGGACCTGCCGGGACCCCATCTCTTGCACCTCCATCCCTTTCCTGCCTCCAGCCCTCCCTGTCCTGATTGGAGCTGCTGCTGGCTCGCGCTCACACATATGGCGGTGGAAACGAATACACATCGTGTGTTTGATCAAAATGGACTGAAACAGATGGAAGTCTTGGGATCGCACTGTGTTTTCTCTTTTTGTGCTTGATGAAGGGATAGTCAGTAAAATGCTAGCAAAGTATTACTTCTGGGGGAAAAGACTTGCCATTCCTCTTGCATTTTCATTGTTTTCTTTATGTAGTAAAAAGAATAAAATAAAGCTCTTAACATGCTGATTCTGGGAAGCCTTGTACAAAGCAAGTCTGGTACGACGCTGGAACGGTGCTATTTTGCCTGAGCTGCAATTATTTTCATTTATGAAATTCCAAATTCTAAATTCTGTTTTAAATATTGAATATTTCTGGTGAAATGACAGCTTGTGCTAGCTTTAGGATATGCCTGCTTGGTAATTATTCATGAGGAGAACAGCTGAAAACAAACTAGTTATACACCTTGGCAAGTCACTGTGATTTTAATTCTGTGAAATTTCCCTATGGCCATGTGACTTTATTTAAAGTACTCTAACAGTGCAGATGTCCAGAATGCCAGAGTTGTTACAAATGTTATTCCTGTAAGTTTTGAATCATCCCTGCTTCAGGAAAAAAAAAAAAAAAGAGAAAAGAGAGGGGGCAGGGGAAGGAAGGAAAAAAGACTGATGATACCGTGTGTGTTTTGAGTGTTTGTCACATACTTGATTATGTGCTGCTATCGTACATTACTGGAACACAGATATATCATAAGTAATATATCTCAATGCATGTTCAGGGCATATAATGGAATTTGCAGTACCTGGAAGAATGCATTACTGAAATACGCTAAATATTTTAAAATATCTTGTTTAAGCTATGATTCAAAAGGCAGCTTCAGCACTGACATTTTTGGAAGTTTAGAAGTCTGATAATTTCTGTGTAATATTGGATGAAGAATCGAAATACTTGTGCTAAAAATAAAACATTTCTCTGCTTTCCCCTTTTCTTCTCCTTCTCCATATGGCTCCTGAAACATTCCTTCATTTAAATAGGTTTTAAAGCTCTCTCCTTATAGTTCTTAAAGCATTCACTGCTCATGAGACAAAAAAACAAACAAAAAAAAAAAAAACAAAAACAAAAACAAAAAAAAAAAGAAAGAAAAACAAAAAACCCCAACATTTTAGCATGTGCTATTTTTGTTATTCTAATTAGAAAAAAACAGCTGGTCCTGCACAGCTCTGAGTACAGTCTTTTTCAACACATTGTTCAGATTTTTTCCTCTTTTTCTGTCAAGCTACAGACTACCACCTCTTCTCATCCCACACAAGCCAGCCCCCCAAACACCTGCACACGCAGCCCTAAATATCACATCTGCCAGGGAACAAAAAGAAAATACTTTATTGGTCAAAGGACGCATACATCAAATTATTCATATTAGGAATATATATATGCACAGGTAAGTGGAAGTGACATCAGGCTGATGGCCAGCAGCTTCACATTCCATTCAGAGGTATTTTTTAGTGTGTGTAGCATGCATTCTTTCTCATACAGATAAACCAACCTAACTGCTTTCATTTTTAAAGAAAGATAATCAGCCTTCACTTAGGGTTTTGATATCTGTAAACGTGTGTGCCTACAAATAATCATTGAAGCTGATCAAAGTCACACTCTCTGTTGCTATGGTAATGAATCCCCATTTTGTTTACGGATGGGTATGCGCCACATGACAAGAAATGATGTCAGGTGGAAAGCTGAGATAAATTAAATTTGTGGTCTGAAGTTATTAACATATGTTTTGTGTGAGTGTGTGCATGTATATTAACTAAGGAAGGGAAGATCCAGAAAATTCTGTTCTTTTGAAAATGACATGGAAATACAGTGCTGACAACATAAATCACGGCAGAGCGGACTCCAGTTAGAGGAAGGAGGTGCAGAGCCATGGGCAGTGACGTTTCTGTGGCACGTCCAAACTGATGGAATTGCTCTTCAATGATCCTCCTCGTTATTTCTTTTCCTTGCCCATTGTTTCCTCTAGTCTGCAATTCCATTTGATGACTTTTGAAGCCATCCCTAACTTTATACTTGCATTTTTTTCAAAAACATGTAGTCAAAGCAGTCATTGAAGAAAATTTGTTTCTGTATGAAATCTGGATGTGACAGCCTGTTCCTTTTAAGATTTTTTTTTAATATATGTATGTGTATGCATGTACGTATGCTTTTGGAGAAAGTGATGGAATGCATTTTCCTAAAAGAAAATGTACTAGCTATTTCACCAAGTGTGGATGAGAAGCTGTTTTTATCAACAGTAATTTTTTCTCCTTGGTCATGTATTTACATAGAAAGGATAAGAGAAATGCCTCGAGCCAGCTGAGATTTCAATTTCTCTGGCTTTCAATTCCACTCTTCCTAGTATCTGCCATGGTACCTGAATGAAATCCCACTAGTGCCAGTGGAGAAACTCCACAAGTTCAGCAAGTTTGGGATTATGGGCTGGCATGCATATAAAAAGATGCAGAAGCCAGCAATTGAAATCTGTAGTGTTTCTGATGCCTTAGGGGAAGGGGAATTCATACCAAATTAAGTAACTAGGGTGTCTAATAAATTTTCCTGCAGAATACGTTATATTAATCCTTTTTGAGAAGGCGTAAGCTGTAAGGAGGCAACAGAAACCTGGAATTCACGGAATCACAGAATAATTGTAGGGGTTGGAAGGGACCTCTAGAGTCCAAACCCCCTCCATAGCAGGCACCCTACAGCAGGTTTCACAAGTAGGCGTCCAGACAGGTCTTGAATATCTCCAGAGAAGGAAACTCCACAACCTCTCTGGGCAGCCTGTTGCAGTGCTTTGTCACCCTCACCATGAAGAGGTTCTTTTGCATATTGGTGCAGAACTTCCTACGCTCCAGTTTACAGCCATTTCCCCCTGTCCTTTCCCCATAGACCACTTAAAAGATGTTGGCCATGTCCCTTTGTCTCCCGCTTTACTGTCCGTAGCTTCTGAAGGGCAGAGTGTTTGGTATAGTAGAGATGGGGAACTCCCAGTAAGCCCAGCCTACACTTTAGTATTTTGTGGAATTGTAGCATCGTTGTTCCTGATTTTCAGTTTTCCCTTTTTGGGGCGTATCCCTGCATTGAAAGTAGACCAGAAATGCTTTCTAAAGAAAGTGATATGTAGCAGTTCTGTTACACCAAATATCTTTAAAAAAAAAAAAAGAAAAACAACAACAACAAAAAAAGAGAACGCTGAAGATTGATTGATATTTTTGTACATTTAGATGTTATTATTTAATATAGGATCAACACCGAATTTGTTACTTTGAAGGCCGGAGACCATTTTTCTGTTTCTTCAGATATATAATAATCTCTCTAATTCACTGTGCCATGTGGTGGTGTACACACCTAGCAATAGGTGTGTAATTGAGGGCAGAATTTGACCCTTTGATTCTGTAAATCACATATGATCATTACAGAAGAGCTCAGATCTTTAGACGTCGTATGATTGCCAGCTCACCAGCCACCCTTCCTTTGTCACATTATTTTTTTTTTAAAGAGTCTGACACTCTAATGAAAGCAATACAAAAGGCTGCCAGAGCCCAGCTCAGAATGCCCAATTTGCTTTGACTGCCATTTTAGAGAGCAAAAGTGTGTTCCATTATTTGTATCGATATTAGGATGAACTTAGATCAGCAGATCTTCTGGACAGGGCCGTGCCTTTGCTTTTGTTTGAAGGATTGTGCGCATCTGTGGGATCACGTAAATAATAAGTCAGTAGTAGGAAAATTAATGCATGACTGAAGGTGGGCTGATAGACTTTTGATGGCTCTGTGGAGCACTTAGTTTTAAGCATTACTTGATTTTCAGCCCATACACCTAAGCAATAAGATTTCAGAAGATTCTGTGTGTGTCTTTGCATTTTTCTCAGCTGTTAACACTTTTTTTTTTGTTTAATTTTTGGCTCAAGTTTCTAGAATAATCTATGGTACATCCAGTTGTTCTCATTACCTGATGTCTGCAGTAAGGAGAGAAAGTGTGCTTTTGGGCATGCTGTTTTGAAAATCTTGAATTTCTTTTCCTTCTGTCTTTCTCTGCCACAAACTTTTTCCTGTCCTCCTCATCTGTGCTACTTGGGGAGAATGAGAGCATTAAAGCAAGCTTGTCAAACGTTAACCTGATAAAGAAAAGCCTTGGAAATTCATTTTGTTCCCTGGAGAGAGGCTCTATTATTCTGAGATGCCCTCTGCTATGTCAAGAGCTAAAGATGCTTCATGAACCACACCCAGCAAAGATCCTCCCTTCGAAAGGCTTAGACCTGTTGAGCATCCTTTTCATCATTACAACACAGAGTGCATTGGAGCATCTCAGATTAATCATCTCTTCCCACAAGTAGGATTTCCTTTTGTTAAGACCTTAGGGAAGCTAAATTTTTCAAAATACACACTGGATGGGACTGAAGGATTTTTTTTATTCCTTTGGAGCCCCATTCACAGAAGCAAACCTCCAAGTTTAAACTTAAAAAACCAGAGGCAGCAAGGGCTTCAATTCAGAGAAAGAAAGATGCATTGGCCCCAAGATTCTGTGAAGATCCTGCATTCTCCTGAATGCTGGAGAAATTTGTGAAACTCATTATCTTCTGGTCCAGCAACTTAAGGAAACCTCTCTCAGATTTAACTTTGGCACACATATTACTAAAATAAGATCTCTAAAAATGATCTTGTTAATCTTAGGTATAAAACAATGCCTTGATGCCTTAGAGGTTGTTTGCCTTCCTTCCTTCCTTCCTTCCTTCCTTCCTTCCTTCCTTCCTTCCTTCCTTCCTTCCTTCCTTCCTTCCTTCCTTCCTTCCTTCCTTCCTTCCTTCCTGCCTTCCTGCCTTCCTGCCTTCCTGCCTTCCTGCCTTCCTGCCTTCCTGCCTTCCTGCCTGCCTTCCTGCCTGCCTGCCTGCCTGCTTGCCTGCCTTCCTGCCTTCCTTCCTGCCTTCCTGCCTTCCTCCCTTCCTCCCTTTCTCCCTTCCTAGCTTAATTTCCTGTGCAGGTATTACCAATGAGAGGCACAGATCTTGAGCCCGAAGAGAGTTCTTTTGTGATGTTACAATGAGAGCATTATTTCTGTATGTGAAAAATACTTTTGCTGTTGTTATTAAATATAGAAAGAACTTTCTGACTCCAGATCACATTCTCAAAACAAAAGCTAACAACACCTCCCCCCCCAAATTACTTCATTTAATTCTAAGAATTAGGAAGTAGCATTAAGAATCATATATTGAGGTTTTGAAATGCACTCAGTTGTAGAAAATCAGATACGTGGAGCTTATAAAGAAGTTGGATGCACAAAGTAAATTCATATATGCAGTACAAAGTTAGGCTTCCATATGATTTATTGGGTTCATTTGCTTCCCTTTTCTACTTTTATTCTGGATCTTTCTATTGTTTTTCCTTTCAAAAGGAATACAGTACAGCAGATTCATCAGAGGCCATTATTTACTGATTCTGTATATTGTTTTCATAATGGTTGAACTCAGCCATTCATGAACTGATTATTGAGTTTTAGCAAGTGGCTAATGAATCATTGATGCTGGCTCAGTGAGAAAGAGAGTCCTTATGTTCCTGCAATTCTGCAGGCTTCCTCCAGATTTCACAGCTAGTTTCATTCATTTCAATTATTTCTTCCCTGTCTTCCTCTCTTGGAATATTACCTTTAAAAAATACAAAACCAGTGACCTCTGAAATCATGTTGTGTGTTTTTCATCAGTTAGTCAGTGGCCATATGTGGGCTAAAAGTAAATTTAAGGAAGAATGAAGAGGGTTTTTAAATTTCATAAGGTCTCGGGCAAATGAGAAGCTTATCAAGAAACTTTGAGTCACCGTAATTCAGCTACATTAAAAAAAAATGTGGAGTTTCAAATGAATTGCTTTAAAAAGCAAGCAAAACAGAACTGTTTATTAATTTAGTGTAACCGGTTATTTAATATAGAATAGTAATGAATTGCCATTAAAGATACTACATTACAATTGTAATGTAGCAGTATGGAAACTTTAATAGTGGCCTGTGAAAGAAAAGTTCTTTTCATTCTCAGTTTTCTCTTTCAGCTTTACAAAATGCCTGTCCCTACAGAATTGTTATGAGATAATAGACCTGAAAGATTTATTTCTGATAAAAGGTTTAAATTGGAATAGCAAAAAATAATAGCCCAATAACAAGAGTGAATAGACATTAAAATAAAGAGGAAAGAAAGAAAAAGACACAGAGTGATTGCTTACCTGTCCACAAAAATGAAGCCATCATATTGCAACTTGATAGCAGCTCTCTGTAGCCTATATGTTGAGATTCAGAAGGGGGATTGACTCACAGGGTTTATTCTCTGCTTTGCTATGCGTGTGAGCTCTGCAGGAACAGATTTTCCTGGAAGTCATTTCTATGTGGATTAAGCCACACTTGTCACCTTCACCTTTCCTGGAGAAGAAAATTACATTCTTCATAATCTGCCAAATCTGGTTTGTTTTGATTTCTAAACTGTTATTATGAAGATAGTTTATGGTGAAGTTGAATAGCGTTTGTGAAATAAGAAATTCCAGAAGTATATGTCAGAGATCACTGACAGGTTTTGAGGTCTTGTTCGTAGTCATTTCTGATTTGAAATGAGACTTCTGTGGTCATTGGCACCATTCTTATGCAATGGAACAATGCTTTTGGTATTTAATTGAGGCAGTAGCCTATCCTTTACCTTCTGAGGACACTTAGTCAGAAGACAAAGGCTGGATATTTCTTTTACAGGGTTGCTTAAACATTTTCTTATTTTCTTTCTTTTTTCTTTTTCTTTTTTTTTTCTTTCTTTTTTTTTTTTTCTTTTTTTTTTTTTTTTAAGAAACAGAGAATCTAAATTTTTGGTAGAAAATGAATATGGTTCATTTAGTATTATTCATTATGGGCTGCATGTAGTGGTAGATCATATACTGAAGATTTCACATAGACTTCCTTTCCTCGTGTGGTTCCCTTAAATATTCAGATGTGTGATCTTACTCTGTCTCTGTTTTCTTTTTCTGTTTTCTTTTTCTTTTTTTTTTCTTTTTTTTTTCCTGTTTATTATTATTATTATTATTATTATTTTCTGTGGTGGTTTTTTATTTCCCTTTTTTTTTTTTTTTTTTTTTTTTTTTTTTTTCTTTCCTAAGCAGAGGAGGGCAATCTTATCATGGGAGGCAGCTCTAAAGAGCAGATGACAAACCAGAACTGCTATTATCTGTAACAAAAACAAGCAAACAACCAAAAAACAAAACAAAACAAAACAAAAACCAAAAAAAAAAACCAAACAAAAAACCTCTGCAAAAAAATTAACATGAAAGTCAGACCGAAGTGCTTGAGTTTGATAATGCTTTTCTTTCTATCTTGCTTTGTTCATCATAAAAATTAACTTAAACAAGTAAAAAACCCAATTTTCTACAAGGACAATATTTTCCTGCTGAAACTTTTGAAGCAGCTCTTACATATCATTAATAAACAAGTAGCTTGTAGTTCTTGCTCATGGCTTAACATCAGAACCTTTCTGATCTTTGTGAGAAGACAAGGTTGCCAGGGACTGGTGGAAGGAAATGTTCTTCCCCTTGCAGCTCTGTTGTCTAAAAGCAGAGAGCATCTGTACCATCTTAAACCCCATGCAGCAGAAGAAGGAGGAAGGAACAAAAAAATATTTTCAGGAATATGAAATGATCCTACTTCAGTGTAATAGAAAGTCACAGGACCCCACAAGTAGGCTGAAATGTTTCCTTTCCAGATTTTTTACTCTTCGTATTTCTGCTCTCAGAAATATTCTGCCATGGACAGGATTGAAGTGCAGTTAATGAGATCTGACTGGAATTTTCATGAGGAGTATCTTTGTCAGATTTGTTCCAAAATAGCAGGAAAAGATATTCTTTATGCTCAAATGAATGAATAGAAACCCATTCTAAAAATTAGGGAGTAAATAAATATTATGAAGTGTTAAAAATCATTCTTTTAAGCGTAATAGAATAAGTGAAATTTGTGATGCACACATATTCTCCAGGACAGACCTGGAAAACTTCTGGGATCTTTACTGTCAGAGCTGCTGGAGTTGCAGAACACCTGGATGTTTTCTCAGGTGTGTTTAATGCTGCCGAGGAGTTAAGCTGAATGGTTTGAAAGATTATTTTTAAGATAAGGTTTGTAGTTTTTATTTTAGAATAACGAGACGGAAAAGAAAATGAGCGAAGTGGTATCCCAGCGTATTGCACTGCAGACTCAGAGGGAGTATTGTGTTCCCACCCCTCGCAGACCACAGGAGCAGATCGCATATCAGGCACAGAACAAAACAACAGAAGTCCCCCCGAAGTCCGACGGAGGCTGTTGAATGGAAGCAGAGTAGGGGCAGCGCTGCGAGCCTGCGGGGCAGATATGCGGGCGCTGCACATCACACAGCAGTGCTTCGGTGGGGGATGCAGGCAGCAGCCGGGTCTGCCCGCATGCCGCTGCTGCGGAGAGGAGTTAGCTCTCTAGCAGGCTGGCTGCAGCTCTCCAACAAATAAAAGCACCTCGTTGCAGGTATTGAATGCACGCTGTTCCGAGCATGCTTCCCTTCAGAACTCTGCCTAGGAGCGTGTTGAACTGGATAAACAAGGGAGATGGGCTGTCTGCTGATTTTGTGTTCGTTGAGTTTCTCTTCTCTTGTCAAGGCTTCGGGGAAGGAATGACAATGCAAATATGCTGCAGTCTTTCACGCCAATATTCATTTCTTTCTACTTCTGTCCAGACGGGTCGGTGTACCCAGAGAGGCGAGCTATTAATATTGCCTTTTTACAGCTAAATTATCTGACTCCAGGATTGTTCACAGATTCTATTAGAGACCCCTATGGAGGATTGCTTCTACAAATAGGCATTTTAATTCATCCGGGTACACTAAGGTGTTACCTTCCTTTCATTAATAAAACGGAAACTCATAAAGAAAACCAGATTATCCTGAATTTATGATCAAGTAATTTTGTTTCTCTTAGCTCTGGTAATAATTGTGGAACGTTATTTCCCCGTTTCTTTTCCTTACTCCTTTGTACACATAGACAATCTTAATTTCTCATGTTTATTTATCCTTTTTTTTTTTTTTTTTTTTCATTTTAATTTGACAGGGAAAGCTATCTAGGACCCCAGGAGGCAAACGCTAAGACTGAAGAATTGGTTCTTCCACCTCTGCTTTAATAAAATAATAAGTAATTGGTTCATATTTACCAATCCTTTACAATTTCTAAGTTATTCTTTTCCTGTTTCATCTTAAAATTTCTTACAAAGGCAGGTTTAATACATTTGTATTTTTATGGCAATTTGTAATCCACACGATGAAGTGATTAATGGTTCTTTCATCTTGATTTTAAGTACTGAACTTTTTACCAGCATTTTACTAATTTTTCCATGAAATTAAGCTTTTCTTTCTCTTTTTAAACCATTATTTTAATATTCCCTTCCCAATTACTCAACATTAATGTTGTTAACAGACTGACTAGATGTGAGGTCTTCAATAGGGATAAATCACCACAACTTTACTGATTCTGACCTCTTTATGTCGCTTGACATCAGTGGCAAGCCTGCCTCTTTATTGACAGATGCTGTTTCGGGGGGAAAAACCCCAAATTCAGTTCTTCGGAAGGCAGATCATGCAATGGATCACTTCTCAGCTGCAGAGCACTTCTGGAGCACCTCTGCAGAGACCACTTCAGTTGAACAGCTACTTCATGGACTTCAAATGAAGTGTGCATAGCTAAATGATCTCTGTAGGTGCCTTGGCTAAACTTCTGGTAGGAGCCTGCACTTCTGAGATCTCTTAAGAGGCACCTACAGAAATCATCCAGTGCACTTTCTGGCCGGCAAGGTATTTGTGATCCAAGTGTGTTCAGCATAGTAACGTACCACAACAGTAAAATTTGGAAGCACTTAGAATACCAGAAACATTTTCAATATATTCATTCATATGGCCTTTTCATTAGGTAGATACTCTTCTCCCTTAAAGAAATGAGATTTTAAAATAAACTTGAAAAGAAGTCACCACTTTAAAAGCTAAATGATTTCACCGTATTTTAATAATGGTCTGCAGAAATGACAAAGAAAGTGAGAGGGATGCATTTCTATCCCTCGCACAGAATGATAATCTTCCCCAAACTACAGTTCTTATTCTTCTGAACTCTCTTGTTAGTATCCCTACTTCCCTACACTATCATCATTTCCCTCTTCAAACATTTTTACATGGTCCCTGGGTGCGTATTTCAGCTCTTCTAATGATGTCCTCATCATTTTCTGATAATCATTGGTGTCCACCGAGGCTGCATCCACAGCATTTTTGGATACTAGTTTAGAGGAGAGTTCTTTCCAAATTTGCAACGGTCATATTGTGCATAGAAGTGAGACCTAATGGCCATCGGCTCTAAAGCACATATGTTGGTCAATGCGTATTTTAGTAGAAGTGTGAGAATTCATACTTCTTATCATACATTCTTATATCCATAAGCTATTACTGAGTTAAAAATGAATTTTCGTTATTTCAAAAATCATTTCCTTTAATGGGCAATGTTGATTATTTTTGATAATCTAGTAGCTGAAAAGTAGTTTATGAAGATGGCCTAATCTCTCTTAATGTCTCTGCTGGTATCATGGACATTTTACTTCTCTTTCTAAATGAAATCTTTCTTGCTTACACAATCTTAACCTGCTCAAGCATTGAAAGCCAATAAACTACAGAATCTGTTAATTTAGAGTTGCTGAAGTTGCTGAACAGAAATATTTTCAGTTTGATATTACTTTCATGATAAAGGAAGCAATAGCATGAAGATCCAGACAATGCATTCCTGGAATGTGTACTGAAGATTTTATTTTTTTCTTTCTTCCTTTTTTTTTTTTTTTTTCTTCTCTAATAGAAGAGCATAGAAAAGAAGACTTAGGGATGTGGTACTCCAGTGTGTGAAATTTTGGCAGAAAATTAAGATTGCATTTCAGTTATATTTTCTCAAGAACAAACATAAAAGCATTTAGGAAAAGATCACTCTGCCTGTGACAGACCACATGCCCAACTCTTCTGAATGAAATCTCACTTAATGGGGAATTAGAGTAGGTACAGTAGTACCTAAATGTCATTTATCTGTCACATATCTAAATTATGATGTGTGTGTTTGTGTGTATTTATTTATTTATTTGCTGCATATATATATCAATCAAATATATATTATCAGTGTCCTTTTGCAAGGCAGGTCAGTATATTTCCTCTGTTTTATGGTCAGGATAGTTAAAGTACACTGATGGAAAACTGAGTGAGAGAATCCTCCATAGTAACACCTGACGTAGCATCAGCATCTTCAGTCTCATCTCAATCCAAAAGGATTTTTATTTCCAGAATGGAAATAAAATAATACAAATCTTGACTTGATTCATCTTACACCAGTGGGCTTGGTTTATGTTAGCTGTCTTCTACAATTAAATATTTTACTCTAAGCAAATGATATATGATGATAACCTATACGTTTGGCTCGGTATACGTAACAAAAATTGAACTCTTAGTGGCAATTATAAATCACAAGACAGTTCTGAGAAATTTCTTTTTAAATACTACTGCTTTTGGATTGCATTAAGTTCTGAAAAAAAAAAAAAAAAAAAATTGTCTGAAAAGAATTAATTGTACCAAATGCAAGGAAAGGATTCTATTAAATTTCCTGTTGTGATCTTCATTTTAAAGATGCATGTAGAGCACATTTTCCACCCCCAGTATGCGTATTGCATAAAGTGCAACTTCCTGCAAAATGACTTAGCGTACACAGAGCATAGAATTTTTGCTGCATATACAATGAACTTCATGGCAGAGAAGCAAAAGTAATTTCCCTAATGACTGGTTGAAAATCTTGAGATCTGCAGAGCATCCACTTTTTATCTCTAGCAAAGCATACATGATCTCTGTCTGCCTATTTATGACACTGCAGTATCTGACAAAGAATACTGCATCATGCAGTGCTGAAACAAAAAGAACATGTCAAAACTCAAGTTGGAATCTTTGAAAGGTCTCCTGAGGAAGAATCATTCTGTTTTGTAACACAGCCCAGTCCTGAAAACATCTCTGTAAAACGTGTCCAAAGGACCTATAATTCCTTGTGTAGTCTAAATGCCCTCGCATTTATCCACAAATTTAAGTGCAGGTTTTTAGATTGCAGGTCTGATTATGTGCAGCTGCTAAAATCTTGCGTTTTAGAGTACAAGACAGCTCAGTTTAAGCACTACAGCTGTGTCACTGTTGTGTTTCCCACTGGGCTTCACCTGTCCTTCTTCCCCTCCTCTCTGTGCCACGTTGATGTGCGCGGTTGAAGCAGTGGTGGGCACGCTGCAGTTCTGGGAGAAGGTGATGCTGCAAGCATGCAGCTCTCTGCTTTGGGGAGTGGGGATTCTGCACTGCCACAGTGCATGGAGCTGCATGTGGTTGTGGGGGACAGCCCCTCTGTTGCTGGCCCCTCTCAGCAGTCAGGATCTGGGACAAACTTTGTTCCATTTTCAGCTTGTGTCAACAAATGTCTGCTTTGTTTTACTTGAGATAGGGTTATTCTGTTAATGTTTAGGTCCCTGTGTTTGTTCAGAAAGCGTGCAAATAATACCTAGCTCTAAAGGAGCATCAGTATTTGTCTACAGTTTCCTTTAATATGTCGCTGTAATCATCAGACAACTGGTGTGACAAATATTCTTTCTTTGTTGGTAGAAGACCAAGATGAAGAGGTGCATCAGCACTGGCACACTGACTCTGCGAGGCCTTTTTTTTCTCTCTGATTTTATATCTGCGTACAACTTGAAACCAGTAATTGTTATTTCTAGGGAGTGTACAAGGCAATAAATAGCTGTGTATCCCCTCGCTGTAGCAAGTTATACTTCTGTGAATCACAGACTAATTGCTGCAAATGTTAAAGTCTTCTCTCCCAGAAACAGTTGATCTTTTGTTCCTGGAAATGTAATATCAAGCCATAGTTTATCAATAGCGTCGTCACGAATACCAGGGACATGAAGACCTACCTGTTCTTATTTAGATATTGATGGCCTCCTGAAAGCATGTGGGATTCTGTGTGTACGTGCACACACAGATACCCACACACAGTTTGAGAGTGAGCGGTAAATTTAAATCGGTAGGCAGCACCCTGGGGGATAAAATAAGGAACTGAAGTTCCTATGACCAGGCAGTGCTAATGTGAATAGTTCTAATAGATTTCACATGGGACTTCAGACTGATATCTTTGCTATTTATCTCTGGTCTTGTCAACTGGAAAGCCAGAACTGACGTTTTGAAGGAATACACTTAGCTTCTATGCTTTGGCCGATGTTCTTCCCATGATAAAACTGCAGCTGATGTCCATGTCTGTGTGTGTGCTGGCTGAGAGCATGGCTGGCTGCCTACAAAGTTTTACTGTCTCATCAGTATTTAACCTCATTACAGAATGATGCAGAGTTGCTTGTCTATGGAAGGAGCTGAGTAGCAGAAATGTAATTCTGTGTACTGCCTATGTACATACACACAAGTCATCAGTCCCATTTTGTAATTCTCTAAAATATTTGTACACGTTAGTTTAAATAAACATTTAGCTGGTTCATTATTAAATCTTTATATAAATTTCCTCTTCTATAAGATGTTCAGAATCTTCAGAATTCATCAGCATGTCTTAATACTCATGCTTGACTAATGCTTTACATTTATAGGAGTTTTAAAAGGCAGGTGCAGTGTGACATATCAGAAGAAGCAAATTAAACTCTTGTAAAGCACAGCTGGAATGCTAAAAATGTGTATTTGTAATTTAAATATGTGACACCATCACACTGTAAAATCAGTTCATAATTAGAAAACATCTGTTTTTTTTCCAATAAGATGTTTAATAGTATATTTAAATAATTTAGAATGCAATATGGGGAAAAAAAAAATAATTCAAGCTACAATAAGTGGTTCAGGACATTTTTTTTTGTTGTTTTTTTTTTGTTTAAATGTCCTCCTCCAGATCTTTAAGTAACCCATCATTTTGAAGCTAATTCTTGGTTCACATTATAATCGCCATTGATGAAATACATATGCCAAACATATGTGCTGCTATGACCTTACTGTCAGTCAAGAAACAGGTTTTTGTAGATGCTGTTGTTAAGAAGGATTTACACACTGTCGTGCTGCTGTTTTTTTTTCTCTTTCTTTTGATTATTGAAGAACTGTGAGTCAAGTAAAAGTTGATTATTTTAACAGTGAAATTTACATGAATACATATAAATATAGTAAACACAATGATGTCTTAGGGGTTTATGATTTCTGGAAATGTACTTAAGCTAGATTAAATACTGACTACAAATGTACTGGGATCAATTCAAGTTTAACTAATAAAGTTTGAACAAAACCACAACTTCTCAAATGAAGTTAACATGGTAGATTAGCCACACATCTGTCATCAGTGCTCACGTAGGAGAGTATTTATATTTGTGTGATGAAAATCCTAATGGATGTTTTTATCCTTCCTGAAGTGTGCAAGCAGAGCATTCCCCTACTTTATTGGCAGTAAACTATATAACCTTTCTTCTGACATTGCCTAAGCATCTATTTAAGATAAATAGAGGCCAGACATTTCTGAACAGCATTTGTGTTCTTTTTTTTTTCACAGACATATGTGTATGAAAGCTTGAAAGTCTTCACACATACTTGATAATGCCTAAAAAGCACACTAGGTACAGCAGTACTGTGCAGAGTTATTTTTCAGCTCAGTAGCTGGGCAATGGTGTTAGTAAATACTGTAAAACCCATCTATCAACTCTTCCCAGGGATGTGAATGTTCTGGAGACAAAAACGTCTTCAGTTTATACCCTTCCCTTTTTATTAAGACTAATGTTTGCCCTAAAATTGAGAAGAAAGGTAAAACTAACTTTTTGAGGGCCAGAGTACATAAAGTTAATGTGCCTCCGTTTGCATGCATCTCCATCTCCATCATCTTTCAGCAACCTTTGCTGCTGCAGCCCACCACAAGCTTTTCATCAGTTTATGCATTGTACGCCAGGGCAAATAATGACAGAATATCTAGCTAAAGAAGGGGTACTTAATCAGCAATCAAGATTCAATTTGTTTTAATTTTAGCAGGTGTTTGTGAGGTACATTGATGGGAGAGATAATATGTACTGCTTTCATTAGCTCTCTTGTTTTTGTGCTTGAACATTTAAGAGCCAGATGTTCGGAGGTGAGCTGATCAGAATATTAAGTCTCCAGAGGTTGGTTTCCATAGTGTTTTACATTCCTTTCTTTATCTCCCTCAGTTCACCCTGAGCTATGAGGTGCAAGTGCTCACAATGACAGACTATATCTCTGCTTCCTATTCAACTAAAGCTTTAAATTAGTTTAATTCTGCTAACTGAGCCTCCCCTTCCCCTCCAAAAAAAAAAAGCAAAAAACTCACACAAAAACACAAAACTCAAACCAAACAACCTCTCCACCCCCCACCTTTATTCTCATAATCTGCAATTAATTCTTGGCCTTTGAGTCAGACTCATTTCCCATTTAGACCCAGTTTAGTTGATAAGCCTCTCTAAGGAATTGTTTGTTTAGCAAATCATATTTTGGCTTTTCCTCAGTAAAATCAAAGAAGTGCTAGCAGCCAGTAAACTACTGATTCCATTGCCTTGCTAGTTTAAACATGTAAATCTAGAGCACTTCTTAGCTCTGGCACAAGACACAGCAGCTCCACTGTCCTGTCCTGGTGCTGTGCATGGATGGGGATTGCAGGCTGCCCTTTGCAAGCAACCTCCGTCAATCAGTGCTCTCTAAAAGCAAACGTACAGGCTGTATTTGAGTATGGTGCTGGTTTTGTGGCACAAGGTCACCGAAAGAATGTACTGGAGTAGACAATGGGATTGCAGAAGAAGACAGGCAAACTTAATCTTTTGTTTTATGTTCTCAGCCCAATAGGTAACGTTTTAGCTTTCACTTCATAGCTGCTACAGTAATGTCTGTGTTCTCCTGCATGATATACTCTCCCAGGGCTGTGACTGGAATTTCTTTCAGTAGAGAAACTAACCCAGAAATGAAGAGTTAAATAGAACTGCCATTGGCAAATGCTATAATGTTTTCCCTCACTATTAATTGTTCTCTGTTTACTTTGATGCTCAAAGATTGCCCTGTTTTACAAGCATATTTTCTTAATTGTGTCACCTTGTACTGTAAGTATGTCAGAGGGGAAACATTTGCAAGTGATTAGATATGGACCTCTGTGTCACCAAATGTATGAGGTACATACCCTTATAGGATATAATTTTGATCTTTTAATATGCGGCCATTGACCCAGACTTGTTATTATCTATTATAGTTTATAATAATGTATCTCTTTATGATTAAATGATGATGCCCGGCAGAACACTATGATTAGCATTTCAGTTATTTATAGATTATGTCAGAGCAGTAATAAACATAAAATGCTGTTAATGTGTGGCTAATGAAATCTGGACATGAACAAGTTTATGAATTGATATAATTCATTTGAGTGTTCTAACTGAGCTGCTGGTTCTCGTCATAATTCAAAAGCTTAGCAGGGTTCACCGATTAGGTGGTAGACTAATTTGCTACAAAAAGTCAATGGGTTTTCATCGTCTTGGGCTATCATACACAGCATGGCTGATTGCATAAGGACTATACAAAGTAATTCTCATAAATATATTTATTAAGCTTAATATGTTTTGTGAGGTTAGGATGGAATCTGCTAGTGCACAACATATGTGGAACAAAATCACAGTGTGTTAGATACTAAAAAGATATGTTCAGTAAAATCATTCAAGACCAGATCGATGAGGGAGTTATTTGAATTTTAAAAAGAGAGCAATTCAATATCAAATATAAATGAGAGCCATAAAGAATGATGCAGATGATTGACTGAGTATGCTCGACGTTTATTTTACTTTGGCATCATAATTTCATTTCATGCTACAAATGCAGCTTTAAACTTAGGTTACATAATGCAGAAATAACTAAATGTGTTTGCAGAGCTAATAGTAGGAGTGCTGCTTTCTTGTGGCTAGGAAAAACCGAAGCTCATTTCACACAACAGTGTGTGTTCCAACTTTTTCCTGCAGTGTAGGTTCTTGAACACTACCTGTCCTTTTATGGCACTGTCTCTTGATAACAATATACCCCAAGTCCTGATCTTCAAAAAAAGCATTTATAGAATGCTATTGTGTTTGGTTTGGTGTGATTTGGTTTGGTTTTGTCATTTCCTCTTTGGTATCTTTAGTGGTTGTTCTTTTTTCACCCTTTCTCTGTGGTTTTAATCAGGGTTGAACTCATTAGCAGAGCCCTTTTCGACACCCAGAAATGCTCTGAAAGTGCTAGGCTACCTAATATTCATTGTATAATTACCTTTACGTTTTCCATAATGCACCATTTTGGAAGGCTTTGTTTGAAGGTGTGTGCAAAAGATGACTAGGCTCCTTTGTGAAGAAAGAGAATGAACTCTGAGTCTACAAGACATTAGAAAATCTCTTAGATTAAGTAAATAGCTGAAATTTATTCATTTTTAATACCAACACACATAATTAACAAACAGCACTAATGCATCTAAAAATAGCCTAAAGAAACAAAACTGAACGATCAGAAATGATTTTGTTCTGCTTCTCATTCAAGAATCTAACAGGATTATTTATGATATGACTGTGGAACGCTGTCTTGTTAACAATATTAGTCACAAAATTGTCAATTTTTTTTTTCCTTTTTAAAAATTCTGTGTCACAGTTAAAGGAAGAGGGAAGCGCCACTTGAGGAAATGGGCATACAGTTCTGCAATCATCTCTTATTCTAACAAGAGTCCAGAAAACCCTTTTATATTCCCCTCTCGCATTTGTATCTTGACCCAACTTTTGATCCATATGAGGCTCTGCACTCTAATCTTCACTATCAGATTTTTCTCTGTTGCTTCCCAATATCGTTCACATTACATGCATTCCTCCCCTGCATTACATAAATCTTTGTCTTGTCTGCACAAAAAGAGACCTGTGTAGCTATAACCCACACACCCCAATCGCTCTTCTCCCTCTCCCCAGGTGGTTGCTGCAGAGCTCCGTGTAAGATTTGAAGAAATTAAGAAATGCATTCATAGCTTTTTCTGCTTTGCAGAGGTAGTGAGCTGAAAACCATCAGAAAGATTTTAGGTGAAAAAAGTCCTTCCCTTTAGCAATGCCTCCTTCATGTTAGATCTGAAAAGAGAACCTCTTTCACATCTGTTGGCTATCTGCGATATCATATTCCATACACACACTGTTTGCATTTTGTTTTAAATTTATTTTTAGTTAATTAAAAATACAGTTGGCATTTTTTTCCTGTGTCACAAATGAGAATGCTAGCATTTCATTTATAAAGTGATATGTGGTTCAACTTCTGCTCTTGATATTTTCAAGAGGCCAGTGATTAAAAAACCTATGTGGAATATGCTCTATTATTGCCCTCTCTAGGCTTGTCGCATAAAACCTTAAAGGTTCTGGTGCTAAATCCCCAAGGCAGCATTTTGATACATGCCAGATGTTTACTCATGGGAGAGATAAATGTTTAATAATTTTTGCTATTGTTACTGTTTTTACAATGTGTTATACTGCTATGGCTTGCTAAGGGTAAAGCTCTGTTTTGCTGAAGGAACAGGCGTATAATAAGCAAGATGTTTACATTGCCATCATCTTGTTTTTGCTAGCAACATGGGAGATTTCAACCCAAAGCCCAAGTAGCCCGAGTCCCTCAGAGCTGACAAAGGGCTTTAAATGGGCAACTTGAAATCTGATTGAGGGAAGAAAGCTTGCTAAACCCTCCAGTTGGTTTTGAAAGTCTAAAACTTCATTTGATTTTAAGGAACAGCTCGGAAGCTATTCACACAGCTTGCAGTGTAAAGCAACAAGAAAAAAGGGCTGGGCCTGCTATGTTTCTCTGTCCAAGAGGAGTAGCGCTAATCCCATTTGTCTGTGGTATTTGCATTTGTACCTCCAGTGTAATAAACCAGTGCTCATCTCCCTGAATCAGAGATGTGCCATATATTTTTTAAAATAATATTATATACTTCAGTGAAATAGATGAAGTTGATCCCTGTTGAAATACTGATAATGTCAACAGAATTACTCTGGCTTTTGGAGCCAGTGGGAGCTGACAAGAAAAGGAAAATGGAAATCATCTGGATAGAGACTATAATGATAAGAGAATGTTGTGCATTCCAAGCACAAAGCATAAGGCATCCAGGAAGAAACTTGAAGGTTGGGTTTCTGTGTGTGTTTTTCATTCTGTCTTTCCAGATAAGCAAGAGGGCTGTAGTTTGTTTTGTTTATTTTTCTTATCATACATAGGGAACCATAATTTCATACTGCCTTTCTTATTATCTTCTTCTCAGTCTCTTTTCTGTTGTGTATCATTGGGGAGAGAGTTTGACAATACAGATATTCTAATCAGAATGCATCTTAAGGCTTTCTGACTGGTGAGAACTGCCTTATGTGGGATAAATATATGCATATATATATGCATACACGTATCTTTAAAAAGTTCTACATATGTAGAAGCCCTAATGTGTCTTACAAATAGATATACATACACTCCTTTATTGAGAGCAAAAATATTCACTCTTCAGTATTCCGAGGCTATACTCAGTTTTGCTGCTGTTCAGGACAGGCATGTGAGATGGGATGTACCTTTCACATCTCAGTTCCACTCTGGTCCCCTTGAGGAGGAGGAGCATTTGGCTGCTCTTCATCTTTGCCAGCTGAATGACGTTTTCTTTCATGCAATCCATGTGCTCAGGGTGGCAGTTTAGTCATGGTCAATGTCAAGAGCCATACGCCATCATCTGACCAGCAGATCATACCAGGGCTGTGCTTTTGAGCAGTGGTCTTTTTGCTGCTTTTTCTGATGCTGGATGAAAACCAAGCTCAAAATCAAGTTCTAGAGTTATCTTCTAGTTCCACAGGTATGAGCTTCTCGTTTGTCTGAGTCTGTGAGTACAATGCAGTCAGCAAACAGATACCACACAGTTAGCATTCAGATGGGCTGTAAGCTGCTTACAGACTTCAGGAAGATGCTATGGTGGAGCATCCTAATGTGATTAGAGCTCTGTTGGACCTGAGGCAATGGCTTGTGTCAGACTCAAATAAAGACTGGATTTCAGGTGCAGCCAAGAGGAACTCTTGCAAATCTGTAAAGTCTGTCCCTTCTGTCATGTTTCAAGAACTACGAAGTAGTTAGTACAATGATGCAGTATTCTTTTCTAGAAAGAACTTTAAAATCTTCCTGGGTAAATTAGTGGTTGGTTTAACTGGAGCTTGAAGAACACTGCTACTAGGATTTTACCTTCTCATTTCTCCACAAATACCCTGCATTTCCCCATCCACTTTTTCGTCCTATAGAGTTGCATCCTCTGTAGCTGAGTGATACCTGAAGTCATTGACTGCAGTTTCTCTTGCATGTCCCATATCAAAAAGGAGGAGGGGAAAGGCAACAGTAAATCTGTGTGACTATATGTGAGTGTATCCTAGTTAGTCGGTGTGATCAGTGCTCATTTCAAGGAACACCTACTGAAAACTGACCTTCATTTAGTAGCCACGAGCATCCTCAGAAAAATCAGTTCCTTTAAAAAAGAAAAAGAAAAAAAAAAAGGCAGAATTTACCTCCCTTGTCTCTCTACTTGTCCTGAAGGGCAAGCAAGGTAACGTGGAACTGAGGATCCATCTAATTTAAGAAGGATGTTTGCTGAGCTCTTTCTCTCATGCACATGCACTCTTTCACTTATTCACCTTTCCCACTGCATTATCTTAATGAAATGAAGTAACATTCCACCCGTGCCCCCCTGCTCTGTTTTTCCAGTTCACCCTTGTCTAGAACTTGTAATTGCTTATTGCAGCATTTTTGGGCTCTAGATCCTCATTGTTTAGACACTGAGGACCTAATTCTGTTGTCCTGAATAAGGATTGCAAAGTTGGATCCCCACCAAAATCAGGAAAGTGTTTGTGATTATAAAACTGTGTCACATATTTCTCTTAGCCAAGTCAAGCTGATAAAATGTCTTGTTCTGTGAAATGACATCATTCTCAAAGGAGGAGGAAAAAATTAGGAATATAGGTCAGGTTGCTTTCAGAATAAGTCTGATTTTTACATGAAGTGATTTTTACATCTTGTGGTAATCTGTAAATTTGTAAGTTTAGCATCCTGTGTAGTACACAAAGTAGTCTTCGAGAATTCTGAGAAATAAGAAGGTTTGAAGACTTAACTAAACAACAGGGCAGTTTTTAGCAAGCAGTGTGATGGGGATCCATTTGAAAAGGCCATCCAAGCCCAAAGTTTGAGCTAGCTAGTTAAATCTAGTTTTCCATTTTGCATATATCATGAATGAGCAGATCAACTGTTAATAAATGAAAATATAAGAGATGGTGATGTCACTTACAAGCTGGTAAAATTCTGATGAAGTGCTCATTGAAGTAGTTTATCAGTATTTACCTGTCTCCAGAAAATAAAATATCAAGCTTTGTTTGTATGCCATTAGAGAGCCCTGGGCGCATTTCTCATTCATCAATGCAACAAGCTTCAAATTCTTTCTACACATACTGTATGAAAAAAGCATTGCACATGAGAAATTTCCTTTTGAATAGTTTAGCCTGATAATTTTCTGGCATGTTTTGATAGTTGTTTTGTTTTTTTTTTTTTGTATCTCACTTCATGCTGTATTTTAGTATTGTTCTTGGCAACACGCTTTACCCTGGAAAGCATTTTTAATAGCTTCTAGAACTTGGCTGGCTGTTTTTTTTTCCGAAATGTTCATCTTAACTGTAATCACAAAAATTTACTTAAAAAAAAAAAGAAAAAAAAAGTCTTACTACTTTTAAAAGTTTATTTTATTTTCTTCCATATAAAATACTATGGGTCTTCAAGGCAGTTAATAGTAATGTTTAGACTCTGGGTAAGAAGCAAAGATTCTTTTCTGTAGATTGATTGTTGTAAAGTTGTTGGAGTTAGGGACATTTAGATCATAGCCTTATGTCTCTTACTCGTGATAGTTTGTGTGTAGTGTTGGCAGAGAAGTTTGTACAAAACAAGTAGTTTTCAGGGCATTTTCCACAAGCACAGATTATCCCAGAACAAAAGATAGTTAACATATTCAAAACACTGTCAATGTTCTTCCCAATTCCTGATGTATAAGCATGATCACCATGCTACACATCTTTTCAAAGTTATCCTTCCAGTCATTGATGCCTGAGTTACAGAATAGAAGAATAGAAGTAGAGGTAGTCATGAATACAGTAGTAGTAACAATTGTGTTTAATTATGGCTCTTGTTGAGTTTTAACATTATATCACACACGTAATGCAAAGAAAATCCAGGGATTCTCAAAGTTAGATCCAGACTGGGCTACAGAGAGGACTCCTATAATATATGCACTGTTATTCCTTTTCAGTGTTCAGCAAAAGTGTTTCAGTGCAAAAGATGAACCATTGCTACTGTTCTTTTTTTTTTTTTTAACATATGAAATGTTCGAGATAAAAGTATAGAAAACAGTGCCCAGCTCTATTTCTAAAGAGATAAGTTGAATGTCTAAAAAAGAAAAACAAAACAGCAGAACTGATTTCTGAACTTCCACATTCTGCTGCAGGGAACGGAGGAATGTCCTGACTTGGACAAAATGTAATTATGAATTTCTTAACTTTTCTGAGCACCTGGCTCCTTGCTCTGAATTGGACACTGAGTCTGTTATCTCATGGAGGGACTTTCTGGATGAGCTTCTCCTGCAGAGAGGGACGGCATCATTGCCCAAGTGGAGGGAAGCAAGGCCAGCAGCTGTGGAAGCTGTTTGCCTTTGGTTATCTCCAGAGATATCTCCAGAGATCATTTTAAATGTAACACTTCTGAACTTACTCCTGCCATTTAATGTTATATTTCTTTTTTGGCTGACCTCTGCAGTCATTATGAATTGAAATGCAAAAACCAGGTGGCTACTTAGAACCCCCAAATCACGAGAAGTGATGGTGAGTTCAGTGATCCGGTAGCTCCATCTTCAGATTGATGATTGTCTCTGAGTTTTATATAATTGTGGCACCTTGCCTTCCCATTTATCCTTTATCTTTACACTTACATATTGGCTGTGAGGTTGAGTCCCTTGCAGTAGCAAAGAATAATGTAATGGACATCCAAGAGAGAACGCAGAGAGTAAAAGAAACAGGAACTACCTACTGTAGCCCAGGATTTGTAATTCACTTTCAGTGTTTGGATGCAGGAGAGCTGTAGAAATGACTTGCAAAGATTTAGATTGTCAGTTAGTGCTTTACTGTTCTAAAGATTTGCACCTAGCACCCCTTGTTTTGGTCAGCCTAATACAGAAGTGATTTCTATTATATGCAGTGTACCTGTTTTTTGGAACCCACAGGACAAAAGGCTGTAGAATCTGACCCCCTTGGTGTTCTGGCTGTAGCCATCAAACCATCAAACATTTAGGAGCTGATACATAACAGAGAGAGTAAAAGGCATGTGTAGATGAATTCACATTTTTAAAGCACAGCATAATAATTGCTTCTTCTGTAATTCTTTTCTCGTGTTTCTTTTAGCTGTGGAGAGACAGGATTTTGTATTTGTTAAACATGTTATAGGACAATTACCTCTGTTTCAACCGAGCCTGAGTTGATAACTGCATTGTCATGTATCGTAGCATATGGAGTTCAGAACTAGCATTTCCTTCCTATGTTGAGATCTTTGTAATTATGTTAATTAATAAATAATAACTTTGGATAGGAAGAGAGAACAACAGCAGGAATGCAGTTGGTAGGTACCATGGGGCTATTTCAGCTGGGAGAGCCTATATTTAGAACATTAAATTTATTTTAACATAACATTTTTTTGTGGATTTTTTTTTTTTAATAACTTACATATTTCTTCTGTGTGTGTACAAGTAAGCACATGCATATAATAAAGAGCTATGCATTTGCACTGTCTCTGTACGCAGAATTAGGCAGGGAAGGGAGAGGAGCTACAATAGATTGTGTGCTACAGAGCAACATAAATGGGTTGTGGTCTTAACATAGCTTCTCCTGATTACTGGTAAAAAACTAATTAGGTTTTGTCATTTATTCACTTGCAGTTTTGTCTCATTGAAACCTTGCTACTCTATTTAACCTAGTTCTAGTCTGCAAATATCTTCTGCCATGTTATGTTATGCTTTTTTTGCTTAAATTAACTCCTGAATAATACAGCATAGTACATACAGGAGAATGAAAAGTTTTCACATTTTTAATACAAGACTGATTTTATTATATTACTAGAGAAATAAGTTAGATTGCTCTTGCAGTCTCAATAAATCACACATGAAGTCTTCTTTTTTTCTAAATTAAATTTTTATTTAAATAAAAGTGTTATGTTTGTATTTGAACTGACAGCTAAATCTGATAATTAGAGTGCATGAAGTTGGCTTTGATTGGCATTGTAATTGGATTGTCATTGGGCTGAAAACCTATTATCTTTGGATCATGCCCCATGAAATCTGTTGAAGAAACTTTGCTGCCAGTCATTAAAGCCACCATCTTGGCTTACAAATTAGGTTTGAAAGGCTTTTTACCACTGGGAATGTAATTTAAACCACTGCAATTGCACTCCCATTAATTAAAATTATATTAAAATTATGGTTCATTTTCTAAATATTTTTTCATATTTTATTAGACATACTTATTACTAAATGCTTAACAAATTACATAGCAGAGCTAGTAAAATTATATTTTAAGATAATGCATCATTTCAGCACATGCTACTCAGCATTAGTGGAATTAGCGTGTTCATCATTAAAGGATACACTATTTATGTTTTTCATTAATGTTTTTCATTAAAAATAAAATGTAAAACATTACAAAAAAAACCCACATTTCCACTGAAAATTATAATTAATGATAATAACAAAGGCAGATGAAATCCACTGTGAAGTTAGCCTAGTTCATTAGACTGTTTTTCATAGGTATATTTTCTGCATGCATCATAGATGAATGTACTACTCTGTGCAGAGGCATTAATTGAACAACGTTATTCTTTTCCAAGTAACATGAATTGACAATTAAGCTGTGATCCAAGTTGTTCATTCTCACCATATAGAATTTGTGAGACCGAAGTCAACATTCAGACATTGCACCCATAATGATGTCCCCTTCACAAAGACCCTCCCACTCTCTGAGGCTGAGGGAATAAGCAGAGGACTTAAGGAGGAATGTATCCCAAAGCCTTTAGACCCCAGGCCACCATTCAGGCGTGGGCTCACTGCTACAACTGTTTGCTTATTGTGGGCATGCAGCAGATCTGGGACACCATGCCTTCCTATTTCCTCCTCCCTCCAGAAATTCCACCACTGAGGGCCACTGTCTGTTGCTCAGTATTTAGAGCATAGTATTTCACTTGGAGACAATTTTCACTTCCGCACAATTATTTAATATATATATATATATAAAATATATAATATATATAATATATTATATTATATAATAATATCATAATATAATATTTATTTATAATTTATATATAATATAAAATTATAAAATTATAAAATTATAAAATTATATTTATAATTATATTTAAAAATATAATAAAAATTATATATTTTAAAAATATATAAAATTAAAATTATAAAATTATAAATACCATAAATATATATAATTATAATTTATAATAATAAATAATATATAATATATTATATTATATATTATTTATATATTATATATTATATATTATATTATTTTATATTTATATATATACATATATATATATAACAAATATTTGATTTCAGAGCAGCCTTTTTTAAAAATGAGGAGTCATATGAGCAGAACCTGCCAGGATGAATTCTAATGTATGGAGCAGGAGGTTGAGTCTCTTTACCTTATTGGGCTGGAAATGACTTAGCCTACTGAAGAACTTACAGAATCACAGAATGGCCAGGGTTGGAAGGGACCTCAAGGATCATGAATTTCCAACCCCCCTGCCACAGGCAGGGCCACCAACCTCCACATGTAATACCAGCCCAGGCTGCCCAGGGCCCCATCCAACCTGGCCTTGAACACCTCCAGGGATGGACGGGGCATCCACAGCCTCTCTGGGCAGCTGTTCCAGCACCTCACCACTCTCATAGCAAAGAACTTCCCCCTCACATCCAACCTAAATCTTCCCTCCCTCAACTTCAGACCATGTCCTCTTGTCCTGCAGTTATCAACCCTTTCAAAGAGCTGATTCCCCTTCTGTTTGTAGGCTCCCTTTAGGTACTGAAAAACTGCAGTGAGGTCACTCCACAGCCTTCTTTTTTCCAGGCTGAACAAATCCAGCTCCCTCAGCCTGTCTTCACAGGGGAGATGCTCCAGCCCCCTGATCATCTTTGTGGCTCCTCTGGACCCTCTCCAACAGTTCCCTGTCTTTCTCGTTCTGCGGGCTCCGGACCTGGACACAATATGGGGCTTCACAAGAGCAGAGTAGAGGGGGACAATCACCTCCCTATCCCTGCTGGCCACCCCTCTTTTGATGGATCCCAAGATACCATTTGCCTTCTGAGCCACAAGGGCACACTGCTGCCTCATGTTAAGTTTTTCATCTATCAAGACCCCCAGGTCCTTCTCCACAGGGCTGCTCTCAAGGACCGCTCCTTCCAGTCTGTGTGGATGCCTGGGATTCCTCCGAATCAAGTGCAGAACTCTGGAGTTTGCTGTGTTGAACCTCATCAGGTTCATCCAGGCCCACCTTTCTAGATTCTTGAGGTCCCTCTGAACGGCATCCATCACAGAATGAATGGCTTCCTGAATGGCCCTTCCTCTGAATGGCTTCCACCATGTCAACTGCACCACTCAGCTTGGTGTCGTCAGCAAACTTGCTGAGGGTGCACTCGATTCCGTCATCAATGTCACTGATAAAGATGTTACAGAGCACCGGTCCCAAGACAGACTCCAAGGGACTGTAAGGAAAGGGAGTTCAACAGGAAGAGAAGAGCCCTTAATGAGAAGACATTTTTCTTCTGCAGATAATAGATGAGCTTTTTAGAGGTCCTTTTCAACAGAGAGCATTCTATGATTCTGTGATTCTATGCTACCCTGAAACTGTGATAGCTGTCACGTAGATGAAAACATAGCAAACAGTGTGAAAAGCAATGGGACAAGGGATGGAAGTGGTTGTTCTAACATCTGTGGAGTACATCCCAAGCATAGACTGCTGAAGAAGGGGAGAGGTCACGCAAAACAGGAGAAAGGGACAGGGTGTAGGTCCAGTAGCCATCCTCTGGTGTACCTCTCTCCCAGTATACTGTTTAGTCATAGGCTGAGACAGTGTTTGCTTAGAATACATGTGGTTGTAGGTCATATGTAAAACACCTTTCCCAAAATACATTTAACAAGTTGTTTTGGTGCAACTGATCTGTGTCAGGGCAGTGTGCTGTAGTCACTGTCTTCTCGCTGGGAGAAACAAACCAGGAAACGGGATGGGACAACATCTCCAGCAACACTATCTCTTCTAATCTGATTTATCTAATTAATTGCAGCCTTTATATAAAATATGTATAATATTTCAAACTTTATTTATTAAGCCTAAAGTTGATTCCTTCAGTATAACAACATTTCCAAATATATTCCTGTAGAACTGAACCACAAAGTCAGATGAGAATATACATTCCAATAGAAAAGTACTAAAATATCAGACTAGTGCTACATTTGTTTTAGAATGAGAGAAACATCTAAAATCTGTTTCCAAAAATTTTCTTCTGAATTACTATACTTTACATACTAGTATATATACTACTATCCTTTACAATATGGTAGCGTTAGTAATAGATAAAGGTATCCTTTAGGACACCTCATTCTTATTTCTAAGGTGCTATCAGAAAACATGGAGCTCTAGCTGCAACCCTGCCTTGGCTTTGCATTTATCTTGCAGTACTACTTGGAGTTCTCTATGTAGATTTTTTTCTTCCTCCATGAAGTACTTCGTCAGAAGAGCTACCTCATTGCTCAGCAAGTCAAGGCCTAGAAATTCTTTTCTTTTAAGGTTATGATTCCCCACTTGATAAACCACAGTGGGATTCCATCTGAAATCCCTAGAGTGCTTTACACTCCCCATGATACCCCTTTAGTCTGTGAAACCACTGAACTCCTTTAAAAACAGCATTTTCAAATGAAGGATATATATTTAGACTTCAGCTGTTCCCATGTGTGAATCTGCTTACTCTGTGCTGCTTAAATATTGTTCTATGTGTTAAGAAATTCTGTGTTTTTCTTCTCAGGAGGACCTTAGTTATTTTGATCTATGTGGATCAGAAGTGAACTTCTATTTTACGAAGTGAGCATCAGAGCCGTGGGAACCTAATTAAAAAAAAAAAAAAACTCCAAGCTAGGTTTGGAACATTTCTCTCTGTTGGCTTTTCCATCAGGAAGAATGATGATGATGTCCTGTAAAATGAATAGTTAGTAATTTCAGAGTCATTATATAAATACAGTTGTTCACCCGACCTCCCTGTGCTTTGACTGACCTCTGTCATTAGGTCTTCCTACTTGACACAACCATGTGCACATGGATAATGCAGCTCTGGAGGATATTCCTTTGCAGTCAGCTGATACTTTAGAACCAGGAATCTTCTTATAGTTTGTATTTTAATGTCAAAATATTCAATTTTAGAAGGCATTAGATAAAATGAGAGTGCTGCTAAGAAGAGGAACTAGGCTACAGGTCATCCTTCTCCTTCAACATCATCCTCATTGCTTGAGAAGAAGGTTCCTTAATGTTCTCTCATTTTTTGTTTTCATAAACATTTATCTGCTACTCAAAAGTGTCACCACTTTCATTTCCACGGCCAAGGCTGTCCTATGGCTTTGAACCACCTCTGTCTCAAGAATGCACTGAATCCAGATTTTGCTTCCTTACTGTTGTCCATGTAGTAATGATTATTAACAGGTGAGTTACAGACGTGTTTTTGAATGCACAAAGTGACAGTTGCTTTTCTTTGCACTGAACTCATCAGCATGTTATAGTCAGATTGAGATGAGGTGTAGGCTGAGGGAGACCTTGTGAGAGGCTGCTTCAATTGCAAGTGTTTGATGCAGGAAAGTGGGGGGACTTTTTGTGCTGGAACTGTGTCAAGGGGTAAAAGGCATGGGATACTGGGCTTGGAAGCCTCTGTGTAGCATTCTTGTGTTCTTGTGGTTGTTATAAAATGCAAATACCTGGAAATATTTCATTAAGAAGGACTTCGCAGTAGAGACCCACAATTGGTAGCCAGAGCACATGAATTTTTGATTGCAGTTGAAACAGTTAAAAGTATTTATTTTTCAGGGTAATTATTTGGGCATAGAAGTCTGTTAAGTAGTAGTAGACTATTCCAGTAGTGAATTAATTAATAAAGGAGAGCTGGCAAGATCAGAATGATTGGCAGATATTCCTGGAATGAAGAGTATAAAATGTAAAAATGGCAGGTTTCTGAATAAAAAGGAAAAAAAAAAGCTTTAAAAATTGGTTTACCAATGTGGGTTTGAATGACAGTGAATCTGGCATTTCTTCTAAATTAAAAGCACTGTTTCTTCCCTATTGTTTAAGATGGGCAGCAGTCATGCTGATTCTGAGCACTGCTGAACCAACTCCTCTGCTTCTGTAGGATAGTGAGAAATAGATCAAACTACTGGAGGTGGCTTAAGTGCACACAAATCCACTGAAGCTACTGACGTTTTCATCTGGTTGTTCAGTAACTGTGTTTAACTCATTGAATCTCAAAATAAAGAAAAATTTGTTATTTCTTTACTTTTTTGTTGAGGCCTGCTTTGTCATTTCTAGCAGCGGTTTCATTTTGTTACATCACAGCTAATTACCCCAGCTAATTTTCCAGTGAGATACTAACTTGTCACTTCATTTTTTCCCACATCTTAGTTTTTCTGTTCTGCATCTTGAAGAAATCTTTTCTCCCTAATCCACTGCCATAAACTATTAGTCTGTAGTAAGCTCAGTAGTAGCCTGAAGCAGAATAAAAACTGTTATCTCACAAAAGAGAAACATAATGGCGTTTGGCAATGCTTTGGAAACCAGTCTCCCTGTTTTATGGGTCAGCTGTTTGACTTAAAAAAAAACCAACCCTGAGCCCTGATCTCTTCTTTTTGCCCCAGTCACTGAAGATAAGTGGCTCTTTCGAGGAGAGCTCCCTGTGCAGCCACCATAAGGCTCCCCCTCAGCTCCTAAGGGCTGAGCAAACCCAGGGACCTCAGTGTTCCTCACACCTCTTGCCCTCCAGACCCTCCCGCAGCCTTGTAGCCCTCTGGATGCTCTCTTAACAGTTTTACATCCTTCTTTTGTTGTTATGCCCCAATCAGCACCCAGTGCTTAAGGTGAGGCCGCTGTGCCTGGTCGTGTACGTAAACACCAATGTGCGGGGCAGGCTGTGGTGGGGCAGGACACTGTGTATATACAGTCTGTCTGGGTTTCTGCAAAGAACAAGCAAGCATATGTAAAATCAACATGCTATTAATGCTTTCACCCCATATTTTGTCTCTCTCACGTGGGAGGATTGTTTAATGTCAAATACCAGCAGTATTCCTTCTTAGGACTTCTGGATGGCATCACATAATAAGCAAAAATTATTAATAATCAAATTAAAACACTTAATCTGATTTAAAGGCACATTTTATTACCTCCTCTGCTGCTACATTTTTTTTTTTTTTTTTTTCCGTTGAGTGTTACTTTTAGATTCTCTACATTAAGCTAATATTTACTCTTCCTGCCACAGAGAGCGGCCGAGTAAATAGGATTTTGTATAAGGAAGCTGCTGGAGTTAAACAAACAGGAAAGTGGCCAGTTGTAACCTTTGCTGTGAGCCCTAACATCCCCCAAAGACCCAGAGACCGTTTCTGCATCACTGCAGTGATGCTGCCTGTGCAGCACAGAGCCAGGGCAGATCCCTTCCCTGCCATGCTCTGAGCTGTGTCCCCTGTTCAGTAAATTGGCCAGAGTTTCACTACACTTCTGGGAGCTATGGCTATTTGGGTAAGCTGCATGTCTACCCTACAGACTGCTTCTATGTGTCTGCACCTCCTGAGTGGGGCTTGTTTGGCTCATGGGGATCTGTAAGGTGGTGGACAAAATAGAGGGTCACATTTGTTCATTTGTTTCTGTGCTGAAAATGGCAGAATTATGCAACGTGACTTTGACCCAGAAATCAATACTGGCTGCTTAACTAAAGAAACAAATCGTGGCTCTGATGGCCAATAACAAACTAATGGTTGCTTCTTTGTTCTTTCTCCTTCTGTTAAGCTATCTGCTAAAGGGCAAGGAAAAATGACGGAGTTGTGAGCCATAAAGAACTTCTTGGTCTCCTTTGTAGAAGCTCATCTTTTCACAGTCCTGTGCCAAAGCATGTGTGTACCTCGCACACTAAATACAAAGAAACAAATACTAGAAAAAGACATGTGCCTCAAGAAAGGAGAATGGAATGAATTTCTGGTAAAAGTCAGACCAAAAGGGATGATACATTGCATCATGTGTTTATTATCTACTTGTAAACATTTATAATGAAACCACTGGAAAACAGTTTTGTTTTGTTTTGTTTTGTTGTTTTTAAATAAAATCAAACACATTCCTTGTGTAAATAGTGCTACCTGTAGTTGCCTGTGCTTGAGCAGAGCTCAGACAAATTTAAGTCAGTTACCTTCCCAGCCACTGCTTCAGTGCACACTGACTGTGACAGCAGGGCCATATGCAGGCAAGGCTATGCACCCATCCTCTGCCTTCTGGAGGAGATGCAAGTCAGATTACATTGTGCAGTATCCTAAGTACTGAAAGCAGGTCTCTGAGAGATGTCTCAGGCGTGCAGAGGAATGAAGAAGCCTGGTCTTTGCTTGACATGAGACTATTAGTGCTGGAAGTCATCAGGAAATGCGTTCTTTGAGCAATTGAACAGTCCCAAATTAGCTGATTACTTGGGAAGTGCACACAGAAGCAGCTTTCCAGATTTCTGCAGTAGTATGCGTACAAAATGTTCAATCTGTGTTAATTTGTTTACTTGAAGGTTGGGAGGAAAACATGAGACAGAAGAAGTTTGCAGCCCAATTATAACTTGTCATCAAAAAGTAGCAATAACCCTGTGTGGCATGTATTCATTTGCCCTGGGTTCTGGCAGTACCTGGGCATCCCCTTTTGTTCAGTGCTGAAAGATCAATTGTGGCTTCTTGCAAGATAGCTGGAAATGTAAAAATCAGAAAAGAAAATGCTCCATAATTTTCACCTGAGGCGGGAAGAGTACAGCTCAAATATACAAAGAGCTGCAGGTCACGTCTTCCTTTTTTTTCCCTCTCAGGCCATTTAAAACAACAGCATTTGGGTTTTCCATCTTTCTGTCTGTATTTCTTTACTCCTGCCGTCAATGATGCAGAATACTCATGAACAATATACATTAATGTGTGTTATTTGTTTCTAGTTTTAAAACTGCACATGTTCAGTGAGTATCCAGAAGTCAAAGCCTTTTAAAAGTGGCAGAAATATTTCTTGTTACAAACATCACAACAGAATTAAGTAAATACTTTGCCTGAAACTGCGTACATCAAGAAATGGAAGAAGAAGGGGAGAGAGTCCTCAACAATCTCAAGATCTGTAGAGTTAAGCACAGGACTGGGAGCCAGAAGATCTTGAATTACATCCCAGTGTCTGCCGCACACAGGATTAGTAATACTTTGCACTTACATTAGCACTTTGCCACTAAATAAAGTTTGGAAGTGACATTACAAATGGGGAAGGAGCGGCTTGGAGAAATGAAGTGACAAATCCAAATTGGCACAGCTAGTTAGTGTCAGAATCGGGATTACAGTAATTCTTGACAAGCCGTTTAACCTTCACGAGGTTCAATTTTTACACCTTTAAAATGAAGTAGATGATTTCCACAAAAAGCAAAATGTGGAAATGATACCCATGGGTGTAATTAAGTAAATACATTGTTCGGAAATTACTACACCTCTTCTACAACCATAGAGATTAAGCAGGGTGTCTGTCCAAGCTGATGCTTCTCCAGGAAATTGCATCTCCTAAGGCTTCTTGTAAGAGAAACCAGCTCCTGCAGAGCTTCGAGCTCAGAGTCAGTTTTCAGCCACTTCCATCAGCAAAATACTAAGCAAGACCACTTTGAAGGGAGAGGCAGGCTGCTGAGAAGCAGCCGTTGTGTTTGGACATCACCAAACCAGAATTAATCAATTGATTCACCTCAGACAGTGACTTAAAGCTTCAAGAATGTATTCCTGATTACCCAGAAGTTGCAGAATGCCTTGACATTGTCACTGACTTGTCAGCTTGCCCGCAAATCAGCCCAGAGTTCTGGCTAAAATGGAAATATCTGGCCAAGTCATATTGCTCACTTCCAGGAATCAGTTCCTGGAACAGAGACACCAAACTGACTATTTGCATGACCTTTTACCCTTCCATTTTTTTAAATAACAAGCTTGTCTACCTTCATTAATTAAAATCCCATCTTTCTACCACTGCAACTGGATGTATTTGGAGTGTTGGGTAAAAGAGAAATCATGGTCAAATTAATATTTTGTACCCAAGGAATGGCGTATAGAATGCATCCTGTTTATACAGGCTATCACTATGTTTACTAGTCTTAATCTTCTGTAGGTTTTTTTGTTTGTTTGTTTGTTTGTTTGTTTGTTTTCTGTATTATTCATTGACCATGCTGTAAGCTTGTTTAGGAAGTTAACAGTAAGCAACAAGAAGGATCTAACTGAAAATAAGTTTGTATATTTGTAGGCATAAAGGTAAGCTGCAGCCCTAAAATGCATTCAGCCATTCTCTTCAGTGTAAGCCAAAAAGTGTTTATCCATGTTCATCAAAACACTTTGCTGTGTGCTTGAAAGCAAACATCCTCTTAGTATCTAGAGTCATTAAAGGAAATGCATTTGTAGAAATACATGTGAACGTCTATTTAAACCTAAATTTGTAGTCAATGGGATGTTTGTTTTTGTGTTCAGGAGTAGAGTTTGGTCAATGTCAGACCTCAATTTGAAGTTAAAACCAAAACCTGCTTCTCTTTTAAGAAAGCTGTTCATCCAATTTTGTTTCCTCAGCTATCCTGCTATTTCTGGTTTACAGTTCTATAACAAGTGATTAAAAAAGAGTTAAATAATTAGTATTGTTCAGAGAAGTTGCATTTTAATTCACATATCCTAAAATACACTAAAACTGTCCTGTATTTTTTATACTGGAGGACTCTGTACCTTAGCAAAACAAGCCTATGTGCAGCAGGACATTTGTTATATTTACCAGAATGAATGACCAACTTAAGAATGGAAAAAAATGGAGATTGGGCCTGTCACATTTAGGGAGAAATATGTTTAATTAACTTAGATGACTTTGGGAGGGAACATTTCTTCTCTGGTTTTCTGGTCAGTCCACTGCAGCTATGCCCCATGGAGCCCAGCAGGTTGCCCTGCAGCAGTGCTACACAATGGTGACTCTGCCAGGAGCCACGACCCGGGCAGGTTCCAGCTTTGCTCTCCCTCTTTGGATGGACGTAAGCAGACCTCCACCTCTGATCAGAAGCTTTGGTTGATTGGAAGTAGGTTCGGAAGAAATTAAATATACTAATTAAAGGAACAGGGTGATGGCATTGAATTGTCACTTCATGTAGTAGTGACTTTGTAGAGGTGATCACCGGTAAGATTAATTAGAACACTTCCAGGATGGTGTTTTGTATGTAGAGCTGTTAAAATACTTGAGAGATTTGTAACAATGGTTGATATCAGAAACTGAGTATTTGCTGGGAGATTCCATGGTATCTCGGATACTGGAGGAGATCAGCTGGAAGTTCCTTGCCATAGTCTCCTGGAGGCTTTCCAAGCCCAATCTATACCCAGTATTTCAGCTATTATACAGCTCTAATTATCACTTGATTTTAATCCAGACACAAAGCAATGAACATTCAGTAGCTCTATATTTTATTTCTTTATAACGGTGCTCAAGTGCAACATCCAGTAGTTCAGGAAGACTAAGGAACAAGTAGTCTGGCAGGGTTTTTATATAGAATACTGTGTAGTTTTTTAGGATGCTGCATTGTCTTTTGGCAATGTTTGAGCCTTTTGAGGAGCGTCATGCTGTTTTAGCCCAGTTGTCAGGCCAGGTATGCTTTCTACTTTATAAAATAATGCCTTTAAAAACTGTCTCTGTGAGTCTGGTCTACTTTTCTTCTTACAGCTGGAGTAGCAAAATAGGTGTGGGGCACCGTGCACAGCATTCATAGCACAGGGGAACCACAGCACAACATCTGTGATTGCTTTTTTTTTTTTCCCCCCTCTTTTGTGAATGGAATATCTTTTGGGCAACTCTGTTTCTAATACCCTGGGTTAAGAATGATTTATACAGGCCACTCTAAATGTAGTATATCTTGAAATCTGAAACTACCTGAGGTGTACTGGCACAGCATAGTTTATTTCTCAGCACTGGAATTTGAGGAAAAAGAAATAGAAATCCTCCCTTACATTTTAACATAGAATGTTCCAGAGTAGGCATTAATTTAAAAACTGCAATAATTGCACCTACTTTCACAGCTAAATGTGAAAAGCACTAGAAAACAATCTGCAGATTTAGTAACAATCTACAAATGCATCCCAATGAAAATCAGCACAGTGACATGCAAGAAAGCACTTTTAATGCTTCAGTTCTGGCTGATCTTGCATTTGTACCTTCTTTTTCAAATATATTCCAAATATGAGCATTTCCTCCTGAGGCCGATGGAGACTTCGATTCCCCACTTGAGCTCTGCTACCAGATAGGGCTGCTCTAAATATCTCTTCTACCAGACAGAGCCGCCTGCGTTTGGGTCAGTGTGACTGTAGGTCCCTAAAGCAATGAGCACTTGGATCCTTCGAATGCCATTCCCCCCTTTGGGATCTCCCATCTCCAGTTGGTAAAATTCTTTCAGGAAAAGCAGCCCCGTACACAGACAGTGCTGGGCCCCCTGTGTCTGCAGAGGGACTTTGCTTTTGGAAGGGAGATTTCTGGTGACCTACTGCATGTGTTGACACTAGTAGGCTGGGGAGATGCTGATTCGATTAAAAACAAAAGCATATTTGGTTAAAAACAGAAGTTTTGATCTGAGCAAAAGCTATTAAAAAAGGCTAGACATTCCATTTGCTGTGAAACACCACTGTATAAAATGGGATTTTGGAGTATATTTTGCTGGTAAATTGCTATTGCACTGTACTTGTGAAATAACGATATTAGTGACAATTTCAAATCTATCTTCTGATGTGCGTTCTGAGCATCATGATATCCTCTTTTTTCCCATTTTTTACTGTTCAGGCCCTCCATAGAATATTATTGTCACTGCAGACCTTTTATCCAAGGACTGTTGATCACAGCACAAGAACTGTCATCCTATTTGCATTCTGTGGATGCATCATTATTCACAACATTTGATGTCCATAAAACACATTAAAACTATTTCCTTGAGCAAAAATAATCAGCTCTCTGCTGTACATATCATTTGTATACTCAAATTGTAAAATGTAAATTGATATATAAGAAAATGGCCCATTAACTTTTTCATTAATGACAATAATACATTTTGTGCATCAGCAGTAGGAGGACCCTACATTCATTCTAGGGAACCTGAAGGATAAATGGAGACTTTGTATTTCATAAAAATGAAGGCTGTCACCAAGCACATTCTAGAGTTAAAGGGGAAAAAAAAAAAGAAAGAAAGAAAAAAGAGGGAAATTATTTTCTATGGCCTTCTTAGTTTTTTCAGTCTGTTCACATACTTGGAATCATCCTTAAAGTAAAAATACTGTAATGAACCTGATCCCTCTGCTTTTCAGGCAAAAATTGCACTGAAAGTCAACTGGCATTTTGCCTAAATAAGGGCTAGGAGGTATCTGAGGTATATGTTAAATATTCTTTGTTAAAGGAAGTATATGTGTACTGAATATATAAATCGGGCACGGCTCCCATCCAGTGGTAATTAATCGTCTTGAAGCATTCATGATGTTTTTTAAGCCCATCCCAATTTACATTTTCCCAATTTTATTTTCAGTCCTGGTGAATTCTGTCAGTGCCCTAATGGGGCTGCATTTCCAGTTGCCAGATAAGTTCTGAAAAAGTAAATCTATTCTTGGAAAAAAAAAAAAAAAAACACCCAAAACAAAACACAACGAAACAAAAAAAAAAAAAACCCTGTAAATGACAAGGATTATTGTTTTTTTGTGAAATATAATAGACAGCTGGAGAACTGCTTCTGTAGGATTTATGCTGACTTACCTGGAACTTACTGTGTTTTTTATGTGTGTAATTGAATCATCTTTTTTCTTTCAAGAAAATAACAAGCGATGTTACTGTAATTCATGTGAATTAAGACATCTTAATATGTATATGACTAGCTGTCAAATCACTGTATCTTTGCCATTTGATTAAACCATAGATTAATAATTTTTCTATAACTGATACATCATGCACTAACAGATAAAGAGCATCTGATATTAAGTAAGTGAGAAATAAAATCTGCTTTCAGTAAATTGCTTAGAAAAATTACACAGTACATTTAAATTACCATTTGCTTAGCAACATGCCCTTGTAGACATTCCAGTGGGGCTATAAAATGATCGATTTACTTTAATTTTCTACTGAATCCTGAAAAAATGGCTATCAGTAACCTATCCCTTCATCATGGCATGCTGATTCACTCTGTGTATTAAATTTACTGGCAAGGAGCAAGACGTTAACAAAAAGTAACAGATAATGCGAACATTTCATGCATAATCTGTAATATGAGATATGTATTAATAGGGAAATTATGATGCATTCAATTATTCTGAAATGCCTTCCAGAGATGTTTTGATTTGGCTGCGCTCTGATAGTAGCAGCACAGCAGGGAGCATCTCAAGTGATGAATAACCTAATCTCCTAATCTCAAAATGGGCACTATTCACAGCTAGCCTAGGATAGATTGGTGGAGGAAACCGCGCTTCGCAGACATGGCTACGACAAACAAAAACCAGCAAGAATTCCCGTTTTTTTAATAAAATCCATCTTCCCAATTAATATTTCCTGGTGCCGTGGTTCTACAAGTTCAGGTGCTGCTCTGGAGACAAACCTCCGCTCACCTTTACAATAAACTTGTGAGACAAAAGACTGCAAAAATAACAGTGTGTGCATTTACTCTATTAGCACTAAAGGTTGCTTTGTGACATTATACAAAGGAGCTCTTTCTGACTTACCCATTTTAATATATACCTGAAATGATCTTTACTATGTATACAGTCTTTTTTTTTTTTTTTCTCCCGAAAGAAACCCAGCAGAACAAGAAACTCCTTCTTTTTTGTCTCACAAGCCCGACGTACCAGAACGCTGCCCGCGTGTAATTAAGCAGCCGTGTTTACTACTCCTGCTGAACAATAGTCTGGCTTCTGAGGAGGTCAGGCAGGATTTATTTGGTTGTGCGCACACTTTGAGGAGGGAGGAAGGAGGCTGTCAGCCGCCCACCTGCCATTCCTCGTCCCTCCTTGGGCACTGCTCTCAGCGCTGCGCGGCCGCGCTGCTTCCCTCCATCCACCTTGGGCTTGGTGTCTGTGCCCTGAGCCACAGCAAAACTCGGGAATCAAACCACCGCGGCACAGCAAACAAGGCTATGCAAATACACGGCATTTTTTTACACTTAATTACTTGATTGCAGTGGGCTCACTTTTTGATTAATGCAATTTGGCAAAAGGTAATATTACACTGGTGTATTACAATTTTTAGTAATTACTCAATGTTAATATGACAGCGTTCTTGAAGAAAAACGAGAAGGAAACTGTATCTCTTTTTGTCTTCGACTCTCAGGCCGGCTCAAGAGGAGAGCGCTGCAAACATTTGCGTAAATAAAGGTGTTTTATCTGCGGGAGAAATCCCACTAAAAATTACTGATTGGTCCCCTTCTGACTTTGTGCTCTTAATGCCGTACTTTTAAAATTATTGGCATTACAAGGGTGCAGAAATGATTTTACGTTCTTTTTTTATGCTGTGGTTTATTTGATTTACAAAGTGATTTGTTATAACAAGCACCTTTGCAGTTTAATCATAATGCCACATTATGTGCGCTATTTTACAGGAATTGCACTTTACCTCGCCTAATGCCTTTGACAGCCGGGCTTGCAACCCGTCTCTTGAACATAAAGCAGAGAGGTGCAGGAGTGCTCATGCTTCCATTGCCTCAGCAATTAGATTTCCTTGGTGCCCCGCTCTGCACGAGCTGCTGTGCTGCTGTTGGCTTGGCACCGCGTCCTGTGCCCCGCACCGCAGCTCGGCAAACAGGGAGCAGGCCGCGCTTTATGAAACTTTCAGATGAGGGATGTTAGGTTTATTTCGGTCTTTAGTATCCGAGAACGTACAATTGCTCTGAAGATAAATAAAAGATTCAGCTGGATGCCACTGGAGAGCAGAGCAGCATGTCTTTGGCATTGCTTGAGTCTTATCTGATTTGGATTTGTATACCTCATGGGGAATGGCAAAATATTGGAACAGACGGCTTGATATTTCCGAAGAATATAGTGGGCTTTATTAGCACCAGTTTCGCTCCCTGACTGACGGCTTTTTCAAATTTTTTATCTTATTAATCTGTGCTACTGTATGTAAATGTTATTCCTCTCTGCATAAGGGAGGCAACCAGCGATTTGTAATAAATGCTTATGAGTGCCTGAGGCTGCACTTAAACTTTAAAACATCTATTATTAAGTTGCAAAAAAACACTGTAATGGCCAATAGTGACCTCATAGGAATTTTAAACTGTGGTCTGCTCTTCTGCATTAAAAACAAAAAAATTGCCTGAAGTTAGAATTATGAGCAATGCTATTTTAACAGCTGCATTTTGATTATTAAAGTGTGTTTTACAACTGAATTACAATGCTTTTATGGACTCTAGGTATAAGATTTAGAAAGGTCATTAAACATAGTCGGTTTTGTCACAGTAGGTGTCATTGTATACAATGGACACTATACAATCTATTTTATGTTGCAGTACTTAGGATTTAAAATAGCACAGAGATGCGTTGTAGTTTGCTAAAGCATGTAGATTACGACAGAGCTTTTTAGGTATTTTGACAGTTTGCAGTCCAAAACGACTACTTTCATTATTTTTTTATTAATTTGACAAGAAGCCCTACAGATTTTCTGCGTATGAATGATCCATTTGTCTCAGAAATAATTAAAAATGCCAGCCTACAGCAACAAGACAACAGAAACACTTCTGGCAAATCGATGCTGAGAAATGCACTGCTTGTACGGTAGCCAACTGCTTAGTCCTGAGCCATTTTTACATTTTCTCAATCTGATAGAATATGGGCTCATTGACAGGAAGTATTGACCTGCCGCGTGGGCTAGGAAAACGTGGGACCTATAAATTGATTTACTGAGTGTGCTGTGTGCTCGGTGTGAGGTTTGCATCACTGCAAGTACAAATGCAGGCTGAGATGCTGCATTTTCTCCGTCAGCTAGGAGGGAGCCAGGCTGCAGATGCAAAGTTGAAATTTGCTCCCCTTTGACTCATCTGCTAGACTTGGAAATACTGAAATCTTTAATTTCCCTTTCATTAATTTGTCACGGTGTTATCACCGCGAAGAACCGAAGTACAAACAATCCACGACTACAGTTTCTGGGTGGCTGTATGTTAATGAGTGCAAAGGGAAAAACGATAAGTATAGAAACCTCAAAATATTTGACAAAATGTCACAAAGGATTGTATTTGCATGTAGTACCATGGGTAGGACATAATGATTAGTGTGCAGCGTGTTTCTGGCAGTACCTACTCTAGCTTATCCTGATAACATGTCGGCTGCACAGCTTTGAATATTGTATATGTTCTTTGAACATATCTTTGACTAGCGTAGCTGTCATTCTATTGAAAAATGTGGCTGCACAAATGACAATACCGCTTTAATTTTTTTTTAAAGAGAACGACTACTAAATAATTATTATCATGCTAATAACATTTGTATTCTTTTGTGTATAATTAAGATCTGCCTGTCTAAGTATGAAATAGGGTTGAAATCTTGAATAAGTCTGCTATCCTTAACCTATTTAGTAAATCAATTTTAATTTATTATTCTTTAGGTTAAATCATAACAATAGAATAGCGGTATGCAGAGAAAAAAAATCCACGATTTATGGCTGTAAACCTTCTTCGAAATGTTTAACAATAAGCAAAGCCCTGTGAAATTAAAAACTCTACCATTAAAAATGTAAGTGCTGAATAAAAAATGATTCAGCTATTTTCGTAGTCTGTGTTTTTGTTAATTACCATTAACATCTTTATTACTTAACATGATCACGTGATTTTATCTGCAAGCCCCCATAGATTTGTAATGTTTTGTGAAGGACTTTTCTTTGAACCCTGTGCAGTTGTTTAAGAAGGGAGCACAGTACCGTAGTAAAACTGAACTCACACTGCAGTGGTGTTGTTGTATTTGTGTTTCTTATTTGAAATACAGTCAGGTGGAATTGCGTGGAAGATCTCTGGGAGAAAGTCTTTTCAAAGATGGACAGATGTTGGTGGCGGGTGGTTACAGCTTCAGTAAAACTTAATGCTCATCCCTAAAAATCAAGGAGAGACAGCATTTGTGGCTGATGGGAAGTATACTGATCCCTGCACATATGCAATGATGACAGCGCAAAGCTAGCAGTATCTGTCAGGGAAAATGAAACCACACCCTAGGAAGAAGTGCCTGGATGCAGAGCTGGGTGCTGGCTTAGGAGCTCACAGGTGTGCTGGCACTCGGGTTCATCATATTCCTTTGCATTCCAGTTCTGCGAGGAAAACAGGTTATATGGTACCTGCATTGGTTATGCTGCATGGGAGCTCTTCTGTGGCTATGGGGGAGGTAAAGAAATCTCCCAGATCTGCGTGTGGTGTTTCCAGACCTTTCTGTTCTCTCAGATCTTTGACACCGGGTCCTGCAGCAGCACCTGAGGGGCAGCGGTGATGTGCAGACCTGCTGCTCCCTGCAGCTTTGCAGGTGCCATGTTGCAGAAGCGATGTGCCTGTGCACTGGGTGAGGTTCTCAGCCCTTTTTAGGTGATGATATTAATATTCTTTCTGATTGACTGGCTTCCTTAGTGTTTTCTAGCTATGGCACTTCTATTTAACAGTTGCATAAAAACAATAGTGATAAAGCAGCCCTCATTAAAGACTCATTGACCGATCCTTATCTGTTTTAAATTGGTGATCACTGCGGAGCTGCAGTGATTTACAGTAGTTGAGTATTAGATTCATGATGCCTTGAGAAAATGCAGGAGGAGCACAGCTTGCAAGTGTGGTTTTATTGTGGGGGAATATTCATTGGGGACAGTCTGTCATTGTTTCTATCTCAGTGCTGCTATTGCCAGACATTTTTCTGGTGCTAAAATTCACTTTACAATATTTGGGAGCCTGGGATAGATGACCAGTTATGCAGAAACAGCAGTAGAGAGGACTGTAATTTGAACACCTCACTTTGTTGTGTTCCTTTATGAACCTTAGACACTGTTATTGTCTTATAATGGTGGTTTTTCTTTTAAAAGGCTGTTAACAAATGGACAGAATTGGTATTTTCTAAACTGTATTTTTCATTTGGTGTTTGGCCCAGAGTTTTTGTCAAATGACATCTTACAAGAAAGATGTGCTACTGTAGGCATGAGATGACCTTTTTGGATATGTCAAGTGGGCTCTGTTTGATCTCAGCCAGTGTTGCTGGGATCTGAGGGATCTGTGGGTGGAATGACACATGGTGTAGCCCATTGCAAAACAAGGCATGACTCCAGATACAGGACATTCACTGAAACACAGGGTCAGCTTGTGAATACAGGTAGGCCGTGCGGAAACACGAGCAAAATTTTTCTTAAGGTGAAGCTGTGAATATGCCAAAGCTAACATGGAATGCAACTGGTGTGTCCATGGGGAAGGAATTATCAGAAAATACGATTGTGAATTAGGGAGAGAGAGAAAAGGACACTTTTTAAGGAAAGCAGCATCTGGGGGGAAGTGTTACAATCTGTAATTTAACTAGTCATTCTTCTGCGAGACTGTAAAAAGTCGGATCATTCCAGCGATGATGGATTCAGCCCATGGTTCTGCGTCATTCAACAAGCTTTGGCACCAGTAATTCCATACTTTCTTCTGTTCTACGCTTTATAAACTGAATGTTTGTTCTCAAGCTCTGTGACCTTTTTAGAAAAGAAATCTATTCCGTCTTCACCCATAATCAGAGATAAAACCACAATAAAAAGAGTATATATAAGTAAGAAAAAAATTTGGGGTTCCCCATGTGATTTGCTTTGTTTGTCTGGTCAAATAGTAGTAGATAACTTTCAACAGAGTGCCAAGTCTTTGTGGTGCCAGTTCTGGCTTTCGCCCTGTTGACATCTTGGTGCATATTTTGATTGATTCAATATTTAAAAGAAGGCTGTCTTATTTTCTTATAACAGTATACCAAATTGCTATGCATCAAATAAATAATACTCTTTCAAAGTAATCCAGACTCTCTGGCCTTCAGCTGCACACTTCTTGAATCGCTTAATTAAAACGGATAGTCTGTGCTATACCCCTGGAAGGTTAATAAAGTGGGTCTCTGAATCAGAAAGGATAAAATTCCGAAGTTGAGGATTGTCTGTGTAGAATACAAAGCTAAAACAATCCCTTTTGTTTATATGAAAAGGATTCCAAGTCTAGCAGTTGTCTCATCTTTGCTGATACAACAACTGGAAGAGATTTCCAAAGCAGCCGGGTCTTAAGCCACTTAGGATCTAATCATGTCCCTTGATTTGCAGACAGCATTAGGTGGTCAGATCTCAGAAACATTGTGCAGCCAGTGTTGGGAAAGAATTGTGAGGTCTTAAAAATTATAATGAAAGAGTTTTAAATTTTGACCCTTTTCCCTTCTTATAGAAAGATGATTTAGAATATGCCCAGTTGTTGTTCTTTTTTGAAGCCACAGCAACCTTCACTTAAAAAAAAAAAAAAAAAAAAAAAAAAAAAAAGTGAACATTTTTTACATCTGCTAACTTTCTTTTTGTGCAGTGCAAAGCCATTGCTTTCCCTGTCACAGTGAGGAAGATTTGGCTGGCCCCAGCAGCCAGGCAGGCCGCTGAAACCAGCTGATGATGGCTTTGATGGTATTGCTAACAGCCCAGCCCCAGCTAGGTGTCAAGCTGTCTAAACTGGCCTGGTGTCATTAAAGTCAGTGGAGCTACACTGATTTATACCCCAGGCACTTCAGATCTTTGACAGAGATTCTGACTGCCTGTCCATATCACAGTTATTTATTTATTCATTTGCTTATTTTTGGTGAATTGTGCCTACTTTGCTGTTACTGTCCTCTAAAGCTGATCTAATATGCAGAAAAACTTGTCACCAATTCACCAGTTTAAGGTTTGGTTAACGTAGGAATGAGTGCCTGATTTTTAAACCGGTTGATAATGTTTCATTGCAAATAATTTAACCCTACAAAGAGAAAATATGTAGTATAGCTTGGAAAGAAGCCATACAATGTGTAAGATAATTCTTCCATACTACGGAGAGAGCTTCATGCTGGTACATAACCAGCTTTCTCATTGCTCTGTCTTCAGGAATTGTTGCTTTGGAAATCAGCATCCACTGAGAGAAAGCAATTTCCCGTTCAACCCAATGTTTGTGTATTTCTGTGCATTATACAGTACAGTTTAACTGAAGGCACTGCTTTGGCAGAGGACAAACATGGCCTTGCTTTTCCTTGTGATCTGTAGATGCATTGAAACTTGCTTCTTATCCAACCAGTTAGCAGACCCCAGATAGCTGAGAAAAGTCTACCCCAGCTCCTGTATGAATGGCAGTCAGTATTATTCAGAAATAAGCCAGAAGCACAGTAGCATCTCTTGTCCCTTGACGCCAGCAGCTTTACCCATCTTCTCAATCAAGCAGTGAGCAAGTGGCATTCTCCAGCCAGGATACTTAAGAGCTGGCTAGTCAGAGGTGAAAAGATAGGACTAGTCTGTGAACACTGATGAGCATCTTTCTCCTTCTGTTGGCCCCTGGCCTCAGACTCACAACAAACTGCCTTGCATGGAGGCACCACCTGTCTGTGGAAAGCTACCAGCAATCCAGGTTCCTTAATGCTAACCTTGTTGAAGGAGCCTGCTTATTTTTAAGCACTGAATTTAGATGTAACAAAATGGAGAGTGAGCCCGGTCTCCCCCAGAGGACAACTCAGTGTGCCTGCTTTAAGTCCTTTCTGAGCTGCCCAGGGGAAGGCAAAAAAAACCTAGAAATGCTATCCCAGTTATAGATAAGAATCAAAACTGTGTATCAATGGCTATGTGGACAGCCAGAGAGAAAGTAGTTTTACCTATTTATGTTATTCTGAATTTTTAAACTACAGGTTCAAGCAGAAATGGCCCTGGGTATGGGAAGCTGCTTTCATGAGTTTCAGACTCACCCATTCAGGCTTCTTTTTGGTTGGAAACCTGACCATTTGTACATAAATGTGTGTCTTCTGGGCATCCAGGAACCTTCAGACACTTGGACTGTATACTGTATTGCCAGCTGAGAACAGCTTCTGTGCAATGTTAAATCCTGACCTGCATGTAGGAATGGGCTGGGAGGGCAGCAACTGACCCCACCCCAACCTGCAATAGAGGGAGTGCTGTTAACTTGAATGGACAGTCTTGTCTCAGTGCTCATGAGAGTTGTACTCAAAGGATCATAGAAGAGCGTGGGCTGGAAGGGGCCTTAAAGCCACCCCAGTTCCATCCTCTGCCATGGACTATCTGCCCCCCACCAGCTCAGGCTGCCCAGGGCCCATCCAACCTGGCCTTGGACACCTCCAGGGATGAGGCACCCACAGCAATCTGGGCATCAGTGCCAAGGCCTCACCATATTCCCACAGTCAGGATTGCTTCCCAAGGCAGCACAGCCATGTGTGCAAATGATGTTTGGTGTGCTAAGAGGTCTCCTCTGCCACCTATCTGCCACCCTTCTGCAGAGGTTCTCCCTGTGTGCTCTCATGGCGCCGATCCACTCAGCAGCTGGGCAGTTCCCCACATGTGCCTTCCCAAGTGTCGGAATGTTCAACGAGCACAGTAAAGCAGCTGATCCCAAATTCCCCACAGCCTGTAACTTGCTGCAAACCACTGGCAGGGAAACATGCACCAGAGACATCTTCTTGTTGCTGGTAAGCATGGTCTCATCTGGTGCTGCTCTCCAGCTGGATCTTCAACATGTCAAACTAGTCAGAAACAGTTCTTTAAATGAGAGAAAAATGTTTCATGCCCGGAAATGAATGCAAACACTAAATCCATTTCCCTGGGCTCCTCTCTTCCCAATTCCTAACTGCTGAATTTATTCATGAAGCTCTGAACGCATCTTTGTCCACAGAGTGACTGCATTCTGCTGCTGAAGCAGAGCTGTTGTAAAATATTTTCACCCGCGTGTAGAAATGTAAGGTACAGTATCCAAAATGGGCTTTGAATAAAAGGAAGGTTGGAAAATAGCTGCCAAATGACAACTCCCTCGAAGAAAATGATTTGTTTTCACAAAGTTACTTTCAACTCTTCCTCTCTTGTTACCTTGACACTGATCAGCCAGAGCTGCTCACCCCAAATATTTGCACCGAGAGGCCTGAGGGAGATGCTGGAAATGCTCGTATGTCATTTAGTGCATGCATCTGTGATTTGCTTGTGTTCCCATCGAGTGTAGCTTCACTTGCAGGTAGAATTAATCCCAGAATAGCACTGTGAGATCAGAGCTAGAAGCAAACCACCAGATGAGCCGTTAAAAGGAGGAAATTATCCTACATGTGCAAAGATTGGGAAAGAATCAAGAGTTTTTGTTGGAATCCAGTTTGTAACAGATTAATAAAAACACAGAAGAGTAACAAAAGGGATGGTTTAAAAAGTAAAAGAGAAGTAGCTAGTATTTACAATATTATGACAGCTTGTTCTTCACCAGCAGCTGAACCCATACAAATGACTTACTAGAGAGCCCTTTTGTGTCATACACTACAAAGGATGCTGCTTGGTCTTTATTTGTCTTCTAAAGAAACCTGCCTATTTGTGAGGAAGCTGTAATTGAAAATGGGCAATCAGCAGGTTGGACAAAAGGAGAACAAGTGGATTTCAGTACCATTACCACCACATCAAGGCTGACAAACTCTGTTCCTTCTTCAGATTACTTCGGGGCAATGACTAAGTGACTAGATGTCCTTCAGAAAGGAAAGCTTATTTAACTAGGATGAAAGCTTTTGTAAGAAAATACACATCTTTAAACTCTAAATATAGAGAACGCAGATTTTGTGTGTCAGTCTGTAGTCATCTTCTGTGTGGGAACCTTGTTAAGTCCTAATTTCTGTATATTTCTGTAGAAAGCCTATGTTTCAGCTTATCTCTCAAGACAGCTGATCTCGCCTCTCTCCTCTGACAGCTTTTAACTATATGATATTCTTTAGATCTGTAATATCTCACCCTGTGTCTTCACTGGAGACTGAATATAGAATCCTTGAAGTCAAGAGCTTCTCTGCTGTGTTTCAAGTGTGTCCTGGGACGTTGCATATGACTTTCCTGCACATGCCACATCCTCATAATAATGGGAGGATAATAGGAATTATACTGCATGTCTGAGTAACTAGGTTATGTATCTGTTTTGTTTTTGGTTTTGGGTTTTATTTATTTATTTATTTATTCTGTTACCTGGCATCTCTCTGTCTGTCACATCTGCATTTTCTCTTTGTTGTTTATGGCAATTTCTCCATCTGTAGGCTTGACTTGTGCATTAATATTTCTTAGTAGAACTGCATCTTTCAGCACATTTACTCTATCATTGTCTGCACCTGTTTGTTTCCAATGTAAAATTTTAGACATCCTCCTACTCTTTTTGTGTCACCCTCTTTTCAAGCCAGAATGCCACAAATGATCTGAAGGGTATTGGGGGGGGGGAGGGGGAAGGAAAGGCTTTTTACTATTTAATAATTTCTTTTTAACTTTTTTTTTCTGTAAAGATATTTTGGGGCCTCAAATCCTATTTCTGCTCTTTGAATACAATGTTATCTTTTGCTTTTGGTAATCACTGTCATTCTCATCTTCTGTAACTGTCCCATATAGCCAAAGTACCTGGAGAAGGGCATCCATTTCCATAGGGAACATTCAACTTCATGGTCTTAGCAGAGCATTTGAGCAAGAAAATTAGGGGAGTGAGAAGCTGTAAGGATGACTGTTAATGACGTCTTAATTATTTTACAGTAGTATACTCTACTGGATTTTCAAGGTATATTTGGGAGGAACACTCTTACTAAGAGGACTTGCAATCTAAATAAATAAGACAAGCAGAAGGCAGGCATAATCTAACCAAAATATAAAGACTATATGTCATGTTAACTGCTTTTAAAAGAATCCCCAAACTATTTCCTTTCCTCATGACCAAGAAAGCATATTGCAAACAATATGCTGTGGTATTACTTCCCATATTTGCTTACTTGAAATCGTATGAAGGAGAGAGAAGGGAGAAATAAGTTCTTTTTGCACTGCACGGGTGCCTGCTCCATCCTTCCCTCTCACTGTTTCCTTCTCTGAAGGACAAAATGCAATGTGTGTGGGACAGTGTCAGTGGGCAGCTCCACCCGAAAGCTGCTGTTTGTCCCATGCACAACAACTGGAGCAGCTAAAAGGCAGCATCTCAAACCCAAGTCCAACACTGAAACTTCAGGAGAGGCGTGAGTGGTGCAGCATGATGGTGGTTTTGCAGAGTAAGAACATTCCTAACAAGAGGAAGTAGACAGAATTTAGATTTCTTAACCAATGTAGGCAGGGAACCACATTGTCTCCATAGACAGGGACAGTTCCTTTGTTGTCTTATGAAGAAAGTGAATTGCCAAGCTGCAGTTTGGCTGGCCAGTATATTTAAATATACCAAAAGGCATTCATATCTCCGAGGATTCTCCAAAGTGTATTTGATCTATTACTTTGCATGTGCAATGAAATGATAAATAACACAACAGATACAATGCTGCATAACAAATGCAAAAGTCTTTTCGCTTAATTTCTGCCTTGATGAGACACTAATCTATCTTTCAAAACATTTTCAAAGGTGTCCTCACAGACCTATCAGGATTCATAAGGTATTTCATTGTACTCTAGATTGCTGAAAACAGAATAGTGCATTATCACATAGCGCTACAGGTACTTGGAAGGTAAATACAGTGGGCAGCAGGTAGCGGGATAAATAGATCTCTTTCCTCCCAGAATTAGTCTCTCAGAAGTCAGAGGAATAAGACAAGTGTACTTGATTTCATAGAGCAATAGTGTATCTCATGGAAAAGTAAAGCACAGCCATGCACTGCTCCAACTAGCTGTAAATAATGCTCAATAAGGTAATGTCTGTAGAATGCTTTGAAGGTGTAAAATTACTGTTTTTTTCACGTGACACTCTTCAAGATGGTATTTGTTGCCCCAGAATCATCAGCAGATATTACTCCTGTGAAGCAGGGAAGAATAAATGGTGTTAGAATCAAGTTTCAAGGGTACAAAATAAAAAGGTGAATTGTAAAAGGCTGCCTAAATGTTGTGGCTAATTTTTCTGCACAATTCCAGTCCTCTTTGAACCCTGTGCACAGGTCCAACAAGTGCTAAGCAGCTTGAAAAATTAAACTGAATGCCATGCTCAAAATGCATTTTGGTATGGTTGTGATAAAAACTGTTTGCAGTAACGCGTTGTTTCGAAAATGTTAGATGCTTCCTGGCTCTTGGATCATATTGCATCCAAACCTACCATTTATTCCCTGTTTGTATCTGACTAATTAGACCTCTGGTTTTGACTGACATCATCAAGGAGATACCAAGCATTACAAAAATATTGAAGTAGATTCTGCTGTTATCAAATTAGTGTTGTTTACCTAGGATGCTTCTTTGGCCAATGGCCAGTTCTGGTCAACACCTTTGAGTGAGTCCTCAAGCTTCATGACTCCTGAGTCTCTTCAGTGGGGACTTCCAGCTGATGGTCTGCTTACACAAGCAAACTCCAGAATTTTGCAGATCATCTTTGAACATAATGATGCTTAGGCTTTACTTTTTCAGTGGATGAAAGAAAGTTTCTATAAATATTGCTAGCTGACACTACCCAGAACAAACCTCATGTACTGTACATCAGCTCTCAACAGAAGCTGGAATTTGAATTTGAAAAGAATTTGTAAATTATGTTGACAATTTGCATTCCATAAAAGTACTTCAGCTGTATTTTTGTGGCTTTCTAGGGGTTCTAGAAGTAAAATTCCTTCTGTCACTGCAAAACGTTTTGCTGAATGCTCAGATATATTTAAGTATTGAGTCCATCCAATCCAATCCAGTTTATTAACAGTACTGTGGCTTATTTCATCATTTTACCAGTAAAAATAATGACATGGGACAGAGGTTAGAGCCACAACAAGAATGACTGAAAAGGGGGCACAAGGCATTATTCTCTTCTACTAAGTAGCTCTGTGGATTCTATTACAAGGATTCAGTATATGGGTGAGCTTTAGGTTCCTGCATGTGTCATTTGGAGGTGATTCAGAAGGCTAACTCCCTTCTTCTGAAAGCCAGAACAAAAATTTTCACTTTTCAGCTTTTTCCCCAAAACCTTTTGAAACCAGCGCCTTAGTAACAAATGTCTTGCAGAACATTTCTGATGGTGCTACCAAAAGTAGGATATGAAAGAATAATGCGTTTCTGGAGGCAGTTCCTTCTATTCTTGTGTTATGGCAATGCAAGTGAAAGGATTTTCTCCTGCTAATTACACAGAGATGTGCCCCATGGGTCTAGCAGGTGGGAGAAACTGTGCTGCTCGTGGGAGTGTGCACCTGTGCCCGTCTTGTTGTTAGCGTAAAGCAAGTTGCATGACTACAGCCATCAGTAGCTGCTCTTGCAGGTGACAGGTAGAATCCTGGATTCTGGGTGAGCACAGGCTGCTCAATCCCTAGCGAGTTTCCTGCTCTGTCCTTTTCTGGAGTGGTGAGATGTGCAGATCTGCTTCCTGCGGGATGGGGGAAGGCAGGCCTGTGTTCAGGGATATGTGAGAAGTGCTTCCCAGCCTCCCACTGCCTAAACAACGTTGATGTGAAAGCGTGATGCTCGGATATAGCTGTGGAAAGTCCCACTGATAAGGGTGCCTACTCCTGTCAGCATGCTTTTGAGTCTGCTCCGTCTTCAGAGGGGCAATGAGAAGAATCATTACTACATCAGTTAGCTTTTGTTCATATCTTGAGCTGAAGCCAACTTCCCTCAGGCTTAATTCATCATTTAGTAGTGCTGGAAACACCAAAAAGAGAAAGGAAGAGAAAAAAAAGTAGCCGCTTTCTGTGCCTGAAGTGATGAGATCCTTGCGTGCTCTGTGTAAAAAGAGGTGCTATAGCCCTCCTCCAGTTTTGTTTTTGTGTTCTATTGCTGATAATAACAAGAAAAGAAGATAGTTTGAGTCTGAGATTATATGATGTGTTTGCTATTGGTTCTTGCTTTTTACTCTGCTCCTTTACATCATACTTTTCTCATTTATTTCCATACATGTTAGAAGTAGGAAATAAGCTCATCTGGGGATTTCTTCTTCTTATGTTGTTATTGTTGTTTTAATTTTAAATGAGAGTTGTAAATGCAAGGTATTTCTGCAATCCTTTAAAAATGTCCCTAATTCTCATCAGTTAGTGACAAAATGTGGGACAAATATCATGTAAAGTCTGGCCCTGACTTACCCTGCCTCTTCTGTTCTTTGCTAATTGAGGGAAGAAAAAGGCAGTTTATTTAAACAAAAGATAAGATGCACGTGTAATGATAAGGAGGCATGAAAAAAACTAAAGCTGGTAATGTTCTTTGTTTTCATAGACAATCATTTGATTTAAAGTAATTTTAGCCAAATATTTTTATTCTTTTTCATCATTGTTTTCGTAAGCTGTAATTCAAGTGTTATGAAATCTAATTATACAAGAAAGATTTGTCTAAATTCAAAGCAAAATCCCAAACATAATAATAAAATTGCTATACATCCCCAGCTCAACTCCTGTGAATATTAGTTCTCTGTTCAAATGGTCTCAATGGGATTCAGTTTTGACCTAGAAGAAGGTGGCAAAATGTATCATCCTGTAGTGATAAAACAATATGAGTACAAATGGACTCAATCCAGTTCTGATGTAAGTTGTAAACAATTAAAAGTACATGAGCTACAATGCCCAGAGCTGATAGCTGAGGACATTACTGCACGCTTGGGGTAACTCTGGGAACCAGAAAAACAATTGTTTCACAATAGGACATAAAAGCAACAGAAAATATTTGTCTCTGCAGAGCAGCACGCAGCCTTGCAGGGCCGTGTCATGCAGAGGATTTTTCAACGAGCCAGCATGAGTGTGAGTGATGCATAATGGCAGCGGTGAATGGATTTCTGAATAGATTAGTAGGTGACGTCATGAAAAAAGGACTATTTATCACCATAATTTAACACAAGATGCAACACAATGGCTTGATGGATGCATTTTATGGTTTTCAGCCAATCATAATAATGGATCTATTGACTAAAGTTTTAGATGCCCTTTATATACCCTTCATGGATAAAAAAAGAACAACAAAAACAGAGAATGAAGAGGCTGAGAATATGTCAGAAAATTCTTGCCAGCGATGTTTTCAAAATTCAGCTTTTCTCTGCAGCAACCTTTTGACCTACAACTTCCCCAATTATTTTTAAAATGCCTAAAAGGCTAATTATGCTCCACAAAACATTTCAACTGAAAATCGGAGTAATATTCATATTCACTCACCCAGGGACCAGTACGAAATTTATTTTTTCCCCTTATTGTCAGCTTTGGTGATGAGATCTTCGTCACGGTGGCATGACGTTGCTCGTTGTGATGGTGCCAGCTGGGTGCTGCGCTCTGTGCAGGGCTTTGGGTGAGGGGTTGTTTGGGCACTGAGCAGGGGGCAGGGTGAGGGATCCTCTGCTGCTATGCTTCCTACATTTGATAGAGAAGAGTAAAATGTAGACCCAAACCCTGATCTCTTCCTTCTCCTGGGAGCTTCTTAACCACTCTTTTTGCTTTCTTCTCCTAACTTGTCTTTTTTAAAAGGGGACTTTTTTATTGCCCTGCTGCCAAGTACAAGGAGAGGCAGCGGTGGTCCCCTCTCACCCTGGTGGTCACAGCAGTACCCTGAGAGCTGGGAGATGAAAGATTTCATTCATTTTGGGTGACACAGGCTTAGCAAACTCCCACTGGGAGTGGAAAATCTCGCACCTAGATGATGTCTCCTCAGGGATGTTCTTTGATCCGAGAGTCAAGAAGGGAGCTAAGCAGAGGATTGTCCTCCTTGGACTAAAAGCTTTATTTTTCTGTGTTGGAAAGCCCCCTCTCAACATGGGTGTGCTTGTATCCTTTTCAGGCAAAACACTGAAATGCAAGTTCAATATCTGAGATGTTCAATTGCTTCGATGTTCTGCTTAACGTGGATTGCATGCCAAACCAAGACACGTTGGACAGTGCTTTCAAACAAAGACAAGAATAACTTTTGGGATTTGGGATTGGGAAAAAAGGAAGTAGGCTAAAAGCTCTGTGACTGCCTCCAAGTTGGATGAATGCAAGAATGCTGCTGACGACTGTTGTTATTCTTGGCACCTCTAACTTAAATGTGGTCATTTTAATTGAGCTTCTTGATGGTAGCATGTTGTATTTTTTCTTCTTAGTTTGTTGTGGCTGAAATACCTAGAACTGTGTTTATCCTGAAGTCATGCTTTCTGCTTCCTTGTTTTTTGTGGTGCAGACTGACTTCACAGTGGCTGAGGTCAACCCAAAGAGCTTTTTGGCTCTTCTGGGGAGAATCCATGTCCAGGAGGACTGGAGAAGAACCAGGAAGTTCTCTTAGTCTTCACATTTGCAGCACTTGGGAAGTGGGCAGAGAAAAGAAATGCCCATGGGGAGCTATATAGTTTTACACATGACGGAGCAGTACAAACCACTTCTTCACCTGAACTTTAGAAATCTCTCCACTAAGCTGATAGAATATTGGAAGACTGAACTTCCTATTTAATTTCATATAAACTAGCCTAAAAAATGACTTCAAGCTGACTAGGATTTAATTTTCAGTGCTAACCTTCAATTAATTTGTAACTTTTTTGGCACCCAGTTTGCTGGAAATGGCTGTAATTATGTTGTTTTCTGAACGGTGCATTCATTCAGGCCGTACTCAGTAAGACTATTTATACAGCTGGGAAAAAATAATGGTATTTAGGGGGATGGGGGAATGTTAATGGGAAACTTATTGAAAAATTCTGAATTATCGGTTTTGAAAAAATATCTTATTAACTCTCATTTGGTATTTTAAACCAAATGTTTAGTTCTTAATGTTAAGAGAACTTGGGATAATTTTGTTGTCTTCTTTAACAAGAAATCCATGATCAGCTTCCCTATGGTTACTTTTTATGCATCTTTGAGACTAGCACAATTACATACTTGCTGCAGAACCCCATGTTGCTCTTCGGTGTGGGGTTTTATAATGATAGTGTTGCTTCTTAATTGATCTGCATAGCAGGGTCCGAGTTCTGCTAGAGGAGAATTATTCAGATATTTGAGAGGATGAGAACATACAAAGTGAGTACGTTACCTTTATTTTAGAAAAAAAAGCAATAAAATTCTGCTGGAAGACTCTGTTGTTTTAATGCACACTAAAATGTGTGTTTGCCTGCACTGTAAAATACTGCATGTTTTCAACTGAATGGATTCACTTTTTGGTTTTCCTTCATGTTTTCTGCAGGTTTAAAAGCAACTGAGGTTTTTCAGCATTCCTTTTTGTTTTTTAGGCATTAAAGGTGTTTCTATGCATGTGTATGCGTGTGTCTCCTCTCGTCTTTAAACCCAGAGGATGCTCCCTGCTGATATTTATAGTGTCTCCTTTGAGTGTTTTTCTAGCTGAAGGCACACTTTATGAAGACGGCAATTTGATTGTATTTCTAACCATATACTTGACATAGGTCTAAGGGCAGTAATATTTGTATATAGTCTTAACAACCACAGTTTAGAATCAGAAGCGATACAAAAAGCTTAGAACTGTCATTAGGTATTGAATTTTTAGCTATTTCTGCATTTCTAAGAAGGAGGGCTTTTTAATGGTTGGGTGCCAGTTTCCCTCTCAGGAAGACCCAGTTGTAATAATCCCAAATTCTCAGTGCAGCCTCTGGGTTCCTCCAGGCTCTCTTTCTGCAGGGATAGGCACTGCAGGTTGTTGCTCCATCCCCCCATAGCTCAGGGGGAGTTCCCAAGAGGGCTTTTCAAGGTACAGGTTGCTTCTGGACAGGTGGAGAGGACTAGCATGTGATTGTCTCAGAGATGAAATGCTCTCTGCTAGTTTCCAAGGCCACAGTAATACGTACACATAGAATCATCATAGAATCACAGATGGCTCGAGTTGGAAGGGACCTCAAAGATCATCAAACTCCAACCCCCCTGCAGTAGGCAGGGCTGCTGACTTCTATGTCTAATACTAGACCAAGCTGCCCAGGACCCCATCATACCTGGCCTTCAACACCTCCAGGGACAGGGCATCCACAACCTCTCTGGACAGCCTGTGCCAGCACCTCACTATTCTTTTGGTAAAGAACTTCCCCTTGATATCCAACCTAAGTCTTCCCTCTTTTAACTTAAAACCATTTCCTCTTGTTCTGCCAATACACACAGCGGGTTTCCATATGCAAAGCATGGTTACTCTAATGATGATCAGTAAAAACCATTTGCCTTAAGGCAAAAGATGGAGGCCAAGTCTGAACGGGTCTAAATGACACACATTTTCTGGGTAACCTCTCTATAAAATGCTGATATTCACACACCTCTACACCTGAGCAAACAGCATGATGGGTGATAAACTATGCATTATTTCCAAGAAATACGGCACAATGCTTTTTTTTTTTTTTTTTTGCCAACTACAAGAAGGTTACAAATGAAATTACAAATGAATGTAAGCTATATTTGGAAACTCCTGATCCTGTAATACTTTGGAAATTGAAGTGACTCATAAAACCTTGGAGAATACTGCAAAGTTTCAGCAGCATTCTGGGCTGTTGTGGGGCTGCAGAACCACGTGCTCTTCTTCCCCTCAATGCATACCTGGGGCTTAGGAAAGTGTTGAGAGAAGGCAGGTTTTTGGTTGCCTGAAGTGTCCTCCTGTTAGTATAATTAAGCTTGAATAAGAGGGAGAATTTAGTTAATTGCATGCTGCCCAGAGAAGCTGTGGGTGTTCCATCCCTGAAGGTTCTCAAGGCCAGGCTGGATGGGGTTCTGGCATCCTGATCTGAGTGGGAGGGCAACCAGTTCACAGCAGGAGTTGGGGCTGGGTTGCCTTTGAGGTCCATTCCAATCCAACCCATTTTGTGATTCTGTGTCTCTGGTACGGTCAGAATTTTGACAGAATCATCAGGTTGGTGTGGGACAGAGATGGTCTGACAGCCTCTTGTACCTACAGCAACTTGCCCATGACTACATCCGTGAGGGTTTCGAAAATCCCAAAAGATTTTCCAACACCGACTCTCTGGGCAGCCTGGTCCAACATCCAGCCTCCCTAGGGTGGCCAATCCCACCACCCTGCTGGCAGTGCTGTGCCCAATGCAGCCTGGGTGCTGCGGGCTTTACTTAGAGTCTGCGTACCAGTGGTGGACAGGAATGAACGGGTGCACATTGGACTTGAAAGTTTACTATTTCATACTTAATTTTTGTGGCATCAGGCAATCAATCAGGAGTCATTAACATGTATGTGCATAAGCTGATCTCCTAAAGAGCATATTTACTTCTTTTTAATTGCTTTCGACATTTTATTTTGACTTTTTCAGGTAGCTGTGTAAGTAGTATAAAGGAACAAGAAAATCCTGCAGGGGCAGTGTAAACAAATTTCCCACTTTTTGTGAGATCCCTGCCTGTAGATTTATTGCACAAGTATTACTTCCATTGAAAACGAAGTTCACAGGCTAGAATCTTTTTTTTTTTTTTCCATATATTTTTGTGCCAAGCTGCAATTGGAACACACTGGGCTTACCTCCTACTGCTGATGTTCACACTGTGTCTTAAAATTATTGTTTGACTTATTCATGTCATTTGTCCTCAGAAAGGAATTTCATTGTTTCTAAAACTACAGTAGTCAGAGCGAAAAAGCCTGAGAGATTATATTGGTTTGACATACACCTTTTTATGTGGAGCACAGACTTACTTCTGAAAGAAACAGAAACATTTTAAGATGGCTCCTACTACATGAGTATGAAATCAGAGAGGTGTTAAATTTATTATGTTTTTCAGACTGAGGAAACTTGGTTTTGAGCAGAAACTGCACTACTTGAATAAATACTTGTCACACAGGAGAGTCAGCGTGGAGCTAAAAATGCTTTGTGCACAGAGGATTGTACCAATTTCTGCTTCTCTTCTCTGTATTGCAGACTACCCATCACATCACACCGGCGGAAGGGTGAAGCTGTGGGCCACTGAGCACCGATTTCTCTCAGTACCACAATTATGGAGACACCTGTGCTTAATAGCACTGTGCTGTGCTACCTTGCAAATTGCAGGACGGCGGCCCGGTGCAAGATGCGCAGATGGCCGTCGCCTCCCCTGCAGGCAGCCCCCGCCTCCAGCTTAGCTCCACGCCTCTCCAGGAGGTGCTCCGAGCTCAGTGTTCCCCACATCCCCTCCTCCAGTGCCCTCTGAATTCTTTCAGGTACTTCTGACCCTCACAGCGTGTGTATCCGTGACCAAAAAATGACAAAAAAACCTGCACTTCCTTTTTCTCCGCTCGGGTCTCAAAGTTTGACCCATTCCTTTGCAGTTTGTTTTTGCAGTCTCTGCCTGTTGTTTCGGGCATGCTACTCAAATTATATGTATTCCAGTTATTATTTCCATCATTTAATATGAATTTTACAGGGATGTTGTTTTTAGCTTCCTTACCCTGCCACATGTGTTAACTATAGAGAAACTGTTCTTCTTGTGGAAGAAATTATATACCAAAACTACCCAGTAAAAAGCCTGTTTTATGGCGCTTATAAAATTAATGCCAAAAATGTATAGTAAAGCTTGTTTTTTTGACATTAATGGCTTGTTATTTAACGTGTTATGCTCTTGTAGTGCCTGGAAAATAGCACTTAGATGTTCAGGCATGGTCTTGAATTCGCACCCAAGGATTCAAAAGTTTAAGGGGGTGTTAAGTGAAGAGTGAGGGACAAAGTACACAGGCTAATAACCCATGAAATGAATGAGAAGTGAAATAGATACCTGTTTTGTAGCTGTCTTTTTAAAAAATTATTATTATTATTTTTTTAAGAGCCACATCTGCTGTGTAGGACACTGTTCAGGTGATCCTGGTGCATAGCTGAGCAGTGGAGGCCAACCCTTCAATTTGCCCTCATGGTTCTTTGTTAAGTGAGTGTGTTCTTTGCATTTTTCTCTCTCACTGTGTGTGCAACAGGACAGAGCTCACATGCTGACCATCCTGATCCATATTAGCAACCAGAATGCCTCTTGATAAAAAGGATAGTCCCACTGAAGTTGTAGAATCATATCACAGAATCATAGAATGGGCTGTGTTGAAAAGGACCCAGTGCTCATCCAGTTTCAACCCCCCTGCCATGTGCCGGGTCACCAACTACCAGACCAGGCTGCCCAGAGCCACATCCAGCCTGGCCTTGAATGCCTCCAGGGATGGGGCATCCACAGCCTCGTTGGGCAACCTGTTCCAGTGCCTCACCACCCTCTGAGTGGAAAAAAAAAAAAAAAAAAGTCACAGAGATGAAATTCTCAGAGATGAAATCCAGAGCCCTTCTAGACATTCATTAACAGGGATCATCAAATGAAAAATATTTCAGTAAATAATTTAGTATTTTGGGAATCTAAGGAAAGATGACAATCCGAATGCATTTCAGAACACGTGCTCAGCATGGATTCCATTGTGAAAGTTTCAGTGTGGGTATTTCTGTTGGTCAGCTGTGATGCAGGCTCTGTGGTGCTCCACAGGAGGCCTCTGAGTGACAGTGTAGTGATTTCTTACGTCTGCTATACCTAAGCAGTGAGCATTTTAGGGGGAGCATCTCAGATACAGAAAAGCTGTTTTGAAATGTGATATTACTTCTGTTTGTCATATTCCTTTAACTCCTCAGTCCAAGGGAACTGGCTGGTTGGCCTCAGACAAAGGTACAGAACTTACAATGAATGGATTAGAAAAATTTCTAAGAGGTATTGGCATAATTTACAGACACATATATGGGGGTGTCTCACTCAAAACAGAGGAAGAGGGTTTTTGTGGAGGTCAGAAACCCCATGTCTGACTGGGCTGGGTAATACAGTTTTCATTTTTATTTCTGTCGTTGTTCCAGGGTTAAACATTTCTTGTCTTACACCTCAGACCAGGTAATTGCAGAATGAAATAAGCAAGAAACTTTTTGAAGCAGTTCATTTGTGTGAAGCTGGAACAACAGCCCGCTGAACGTGATTAGCAGACAAGCACAGTTGTCAAAGTAGCTTGATCAATGCAGCTTTACATAGGAAACTCATCTCTGCATTGTATATCTGCATCACCTGCACACCTGCATACAGGCAGTGGATTTGTTGTGCAGGCAGATGTTGGTCATGTCACTGTCCCTGTCTCCCAGGCTGCATGAAGCAAGGTGACTCACCTCCACATCCATCAGCACGGGATTTTCTTGCACTTACCTAGCATCTGACCCATTGAGGCTGTATGGCATGCTTATTGCCAGTGTTTCCAGTCACAGGAGCATGGGATAATGTGCTTTGTGCCTTTAATGCAGCCTTTCTTATAGCCTAGTGCTGAAGAGGGCTGTTACATGTTCTTGGGGTAGGAGGCAAAGCCATTTAATTGAAGCTGTGATGGCTATTGAGATGCTTTGAGTGCTGCTTGTGTTTAAAAGGGCCAAACAAGCTTTGGCTCACCTACACCGCCTGATGGGACAGATGTCCTCTGCTGTGGGTGTCTCCTTCCATTCAGAAAACATTTTAACCCTTCTGTTTTGGGGGGATTTTTGAGGAGCTCCTTCATTCACAGAGAATTGAAGAAAATGGCTTTTCTCAGAAACGTTCTGGTTTTCTGAGGCACATCCACTTTAAACAAAAGAAAACATAAATACAGATGTGACTGTCATCACTTTAAAGTATTGTATAAGTGGTTAAATTTAATCACAAAGAGACAACCGGCTAATGGCTTTAGTGGAATTCATAAAATCCCATAAAATAGAAAAGTTAAATTTTGTCATATAATGTGAATCAGTTATAGCCACCAACGCAGCTTCCTTTTCCTCCTGAATAAATTCTAAACAGTCCTTAGAAAATGAATTACCAGTCTGCAAATCAGGATGGCATATTTTTCAGCTATAAAACTAAAAGTACTTTCAGATCACTTAGCTAAAAAAAGGAAAATAATAAGGAAAAGAAAAAAATGGCAGCAACTTTGTTGTTACTGTGTTTCTGTCAATAGTATTGGATGCTTGGTTGTGGCTCCGTTTTAGCAGTTTGACCTTGTTTAGATCAACCTGAATCACATCGACAGACCTCCCTTACAATTTCCCCACCCGTCACAGAAAGCGCATACCCTGCATGAGTGTATCCAGCTGGAGATGTGCCAATAGAAGTAATTACGTGATGAAACTATTTAACTTTGACTAAAATACTCTCACCAGGTTCTTTCAAACCGTGTGTCTTATATCTTGTTGAAGCAATTTTATATCATGCCTTTAAAGTACAGTAATGGCCACTTGCATTGACAGAATCCTCGTAAAAGAAGAAGACCGAGACCTTGCTCATGAAGTGCTATTGATTTTCTGAGTTCCTGCTAGAGTTGCCAAAGATACAACACTGTTGTTAGGGAGAGAAGATACTTTGGCCTTCAATATCACAGGAGGGTTCCTGTGTAAGCACAGGCGTCAATGGGTTTCAGTGATAAATAATGCATTTTGGTGATAACTGCCCATATAATTTTGTCAGTTTTCTATGACTCAGCATTTGCTCTTGCCAAGCGTTTCTTTTCCGTCACCACCGGCTGCTGAAGTTTGAGTTAATTGCAAGTGCTATTTATATTTGAAAGGGCCATTTGCATTATGGCAAAAAGCTAAACTTTCAGTTTATCTTAGGCAATGGCTGGTTGTAATCTGTGGGAAAACTGCAGGCACCCTCAGCGTGCTCGCTGTGATGTTTCCCAAGGTAAGGCACAGTGATAGGAGCACATGCCCTGCTTTGGGCAGATATTGGTCATGCCTTTGGACCGCCGAGCTGACACTGAGAGGAAAGCTGATCTCTGGTGGTTTATGGCACAGGGTAAGGTTCTCAACCCCAGTCCTTCCTGCCCAGCTCTGTTTACTGCCCGCTCCGTGGGACAAATTACACATGGAAAGTCTTTGGGCATCCTTGGCTTCTGTGCCGGTGAAGCTGTTTGCTTACCCAGCTGCCCTTGGTGACATGAACTGTGCCCACAAACCTTGTCTCTTTCGTGTCCTCGTATGTCCAGCCATATATCAGTACTACAGGATTGCTTCACCCCGAACAACCAAGGAAATACAGTTTGAACCTAATGCTGTACTTTCTAATGGTGTCCTCTAAATGTGTTAACTTGTAGGCATTACAATTAAATCTTAATGGTTTTGCTTTTGTGCATATCACATTATTGTAGCCAATAGATAATTATTATTTATCAGTAGGGGGAAAAAAGGGCTGGCTTGGAAAATTACAGCTATGGTAATTAGTTTTTGATGACATTAACCAATTAATATAATTTTATGTTTTCTATTTTGAGATTGAGGCAAGGTTGTCTTTATTTTCATTCCTATTCCAATGTTTGAGTCAATGTCCTTCAGAAGGGGCTGATATTGAGTGCCCTGGAGGGTGCCTTCATCACCAGGCAACGGGGGAGACAGTGCTGCAAAGAAATCACACAGCGCCATTTTCCTCCCGCTCCCTGAAGTCTGCCCCTGTTCAGAATGGTAGAAATCAGCTTTCAGCCCTCCTGCCCACTCCGTTTCCACTCAGGGAGAGGGGAAAAACCCAAACCCTGAAAAGAGATTATAGAGGAGAGAAATACTGCTCACTTGCATCTCTGACTGCACAGAAGTCTCTGTATTCAGGTGTCTGAATACAGCAGGACTTGAGCAGTGGGGAAGAGGAAGAGCCCACCTCTCCCCATCTTATGGCCTGTGCAGTTTTACATTAGTGTCCACCATTTTGCTTACTCACAGAGAAGGATTAACATCCCGGCAAGCCAAGCAAGCAAAACTGGCTTACTAAGGCTATGTTTTGGGGGCTTTGGTCATGTTCTTCCAGATTTGAAGAAAAAAGTTCTTACCAGTGTCACCAAGCGATGTGGTTTAGTGATACACTTGGAAGATCAGGCTTGAAGATCTTGATCAGGAAGGTTGGGCTTGATGGGTCTTTTCCAACCTAAATGGTTCTATGAGTCCATGTCCTAAAACCACTCATAGTTGTTCAATATGTGTGCTTTGTGCCTTCCTGCTTCAGTTTACTCCTGTTTAGAGTGTACAAAAGAAATTCAGTTGTGTCTGTGCATTTGTGCATCCCCGGCAAATAAGTCCAATGCGGATGAATTTCCTTTGAGGCTGAATGTGAGAGGGGTAATGTAAGAAAATCATTATGAAAAATTTTCCTGGCCAGTGGCATGGGAGGTTGGAAGAAGATGTTCTCTAAGCTTCCTTCCAACCTAAACCGTTCTATGATCCTACAGTTTTCTGAAATACCTCAAAAGACCCTGAGGGGCCTTTATTCTTATGCAGCAAACTGCAAGAGCATCATTTCTTGCACTTTTCAGCCCACAGAAGGCTTTTCTGCCACAGGTCTGATCTTCTTTTCTGGTAGGTCACACTCCTTTAAGAAGTTAGCAATACAAAGTAGTGGCTGAAGATTATATGCAACATGAGGGTAGTCAGGCAAACCCTGTCTGTCTTTCTGTCTTGTTAACTGTCATCTTAATTTTCCTTTCTCTTTTCCCAAAAGGCTGCTTTTTTTTTTTTTTTCTTTTCTTTTTTTTTTTTTAATCTTACTTTCCATGTTTTAAGCAGCATAATGCAGAAACTGATGTGACCTCTATTGGCATCTGTATTTGCCTCTTGAGCACACACCTCATAAAGCAAAACTATACACAGATATACTTTTGACAGCAACTAATATTTTGGCCCTCCTTACTGCCTTGAGGATGCCTGGGAAGTTTTAAATTAATGGCAATGAACTGCAAGAGAAAAGGAAATCAAAGAGCCACTTACTCCCTTAGAAAGACATCGTTTTACCCTTACCTTTTGGTATTTTCTATCTGCTTTGGCTGAGAAAACATTTAAAAATGTTTATAAACACCAGGAATTTTCTTATCATGTTACACTGACGTCACCAGGAGTGTCTAAGCTGGGGACCAGGGCAAGGGGGTGGAAGATGACCTTTCCAAAGAAAACCTTTGTTCTGTGTAAATCACCTTGTACAACAGAAAAGCAAAAGACAGGATGTGTTTTTTGAAAAGGCTACATGCAGTGACACAGTGGAAGGATAAATTCTCTGTTTTGAGCGTTTTGTGGCTCTACATATGCTAAAACCTGTAGTCTCAGTAATTAAACTTCCAGTCCCTTCCTGGGTCATATTGTGCTATATTATTCTTTTAACTTTATTGTGATTGATTTGTGTCAACTTTAACTATACTCACTGAGGGAGTCAATAAATAAAGATCAATGGGTTTTTATTTCTTCTGGTTCTTTATTAGAAGGAATGGATTGGTTAGATAATGCAAACAGTAGCGATGACATGGCTTCCCTCTACATTTTCTGCTTTGAAACAGGCAAAATCTTTTTGAAAATCACATTAGAACAGCCAGAGTTTCTTGCATTCTCTCATATTCTGATGGTTCTCGAGGACTGATGCTTTAAACGCCCAAAACTTAAAGTAGCATGCAGTACAAATGTTCTTCCCCACAAAACTGAACAGCTGTTTGTATTGAGGACTTCTTGCTGGCTGTATGGATCTTGAGTGCCGTTCAATTCATACCCATATTTCAGTGATCCCATTATTGAACAGAAATCGCACATCTGGGAGTACCCCAAAACATGGGCATGCTTCTGGTCCCCAGGCATCCCCCAGCTGTGGGACTGAGACAAAAAAACATGCAGCAAACTCCTTCCTCTGAAACAGAGAGAATAAGCCCTGCCAGCTGGCCACCTGCAAAATGACAAATGGGTTTGGTTTGTGTATCATTCACACCATCCCCTTTCGTGCGCCGGGGAATCCGTGTGGTCTTTATGCTCTGCTTCTTCTATGTACTCCCTCAGCAGGCTTGCATCAGAGGCATAGCTATTAGGGACAAGTACCCAGGAAATAACTAAAGGGAGAATCTGGGGCCATGTGGACTTGCTGGCACAGCTTTGCTGTTGAGGTGCTGGCCCGGTGGCCGTGGGAGATGGATGCATCTCGGCAGGAAAGTGGCCTGAAGCTGAAATCCACTGCATGATTCTGAGAGTACCCTTGCATTCCCACAGTGTGTGGATAGTGAAACACCAATGCAAACTACACTGGGAAGTAGGTCGGAGTGTCAGAGGAGTTATTATCAGTAACCTGTTTCTCATAAAAACATAGCGAGGAAAAAACCATCTTGTTCCCAAGATTTATAGCAACTTGACTCCATGTGACAGGTGATTGAAAGCTTCCCTGCCATGCATATTACACTTTGGGTGGTGACCCCTCAGTGTATATCTCCATTTAAGTCCTTCAGTACTGAGCTGAATGGAAGCAGAGTGGCCAGGAGCTGTAAGCTCCTTTTTTTTATGAAAATCTTTCATCCGGACAGATAACACAAAGTGCATTCACAAGATTACTTGAGTGCCCTGTCCTTGAACGTGAATCCAAGAATTGAAAGGGATCAAAAATCAGCTCTCAACTAGGAGAAGTGGGTTACATCACAAGTCTGCATCTGGAATCTCCTGCCACACCAACTCCATCCACATCCCCAAGCTATGGCATGGAAGCAGCTCTCCGACACAGTTCCTCCACAGTATTTGACAAAGGGCTTATGATCTATGTTTATATCTGTTATAAATTCTTTTCAGGAATTATATGAAGGTCTCTTGCTTTCCTTTTCTAAGCTGTTTGGTTTTGCCGTTGCTTTCCTTGCTTAGCTGCATGCCTAGAGCATAGCCACATGGTGCTCATCTCCTGGCTGTGCCTCATCCCACCTGGACCCCTACCTACACTCGTGCTTCAGAAACCCCTCCAATTTAATTCCATCTTTGTGTGGTTTTCCCACGAGACTGGCGCAAACCTGAACCGAGCAAATTAAGGGAATTCTTAATTGAGGCATAAAAATGCGAGACCCGAGTCTTAGAGCAACAAAAGTACTGCTTTTAAAGCCTTAATTTATTTTACTTCTATTATTGAAGCAAACCTGTAAAGACACAATATAGACTAATTCTGTGATTTTTATAGTCACAGTTTTATTAAAAGTTGTTATATTTTATTAGATAAGGGATCCATTTGAATGCTGTGGGCCTCATCTTGTAGCTTTCACTCAGGTAGCTCTCCATTTGAGAGCTTTCTGGCTTTTTTGGAGACCAGTACACAGTCCTCATGTCTATCGCTCTGATGTACTTGAAAAGAAAAAGTTGAGTCAAGCAGTCATGTGACCTGCAAATGAAGATTACAGCAATGTTTTGCATAATAGATTATATTAATTTCAATTTGAACAGTCCTCCCTAGGGAAGATTTGGCAGTGGAGTACTTCTGGCTAATTCTCCATATAATATATATATAAATTTTATTCCTATTTCGGCGTGTACGATTCTTTCCTTCCTGTTGTTCTTTGGCTTAATTGTGGCCAATAAGCTGGCCATCAGTTCTGCTTCATTACCCTGCAAGTTGAATCTGATGAGATATTTTTGGGATATCTACTTGGTATTTTACAATGTTATTTTATTTTTTAAATACTTTTTGCCTGCTGCGTGGAAAAGGTGGAACAAAGCTGTATGTATATTTTGCATGATTCCTAAGCAGGACACTTTTTTTTTTTTCAGGCTATGTAAATGAGTAGAAACTCATAATGCCTCTTTAAAAATCTTTCCCATGTGAGAAGAAGACAAATACAAGCTATGAAGAATGCAGATTCTGCACAAGAAATGAACTGCAGCACTTTGTAGACTCCATAAGTTCTGTGCAGTCTTTATCTCTCATCATTATTAGGTATGAGCACAGCTTTGGTGAGATGTCCCTTTTTGCCTCAGACTACTACCTCAGAAACTCCACTAAATGCCTTTCTACACAGTCCTGCTGCCTAGGCTGGTTGCTCCAACCCAGCCTGCCTTGACTGCAGTCAGGTTTACTAGCCAGCTTCAGTAACTGCCGGTGGCTAACAGTTATTTTGGCACCATTTCTGTCATCATTAATAAATTGGTTTCCCTATAATACACTGCCTAAAAAAACAGCTGAACAACACGTCTCCAAAGTTTCCAAAGCATTTTTTACAAATATGTTTTTTTTTACGTGGCTTAGTGGGAAATGTTGGTGGTAGGTGGACAGTTGGACTGCATGATCTTGGAGATCTTCTCCAACCTTGGTCATTCTATGATTCTGTGATTCTGTGCTTTCTGAACTTCAAGTGTTTTGTTGTATTGTGGATGACAAAAGAAACCACTTTCCATTCTATTTTTTCTTACTATATTTTTTATTACACTTGGAGATTGGGAAGTAAAAGGCCGCCAAGTTTCACCTGTTTTATTCCTGTGATTATTTTAATGTTTGTCTTTTTGTTTTCTATTTATAAATCTAGTGGACTATTTTATTTTATTTTTTCCATCTTTTTTAAAGCAGGAGGGAATTGCTGGATTCATATTTTCCAGAATCAATGAAAAATTTCCTATAAGAAAAAAATGAGTTGTCCTGGGGGAAAAAATTCTTACTAAGCAAATTCTGCACCTCTCTTTCCTCTACTAGCTATGCTGTACTAAACTGCACGTTGTATGCTTTTCCAACTAATTTCTGCTATTTTTCATCCTGTAGGGAGACTTATATCTTACAGCATTCACCCAGAGTTTATAAGAATGCTGAGTTGTCATGCAGGAGTTTTACCTCACACCGGGGAGATATTAGTTGATAACACCTACCTTGTTCAGATTTATTGCTTTAGCATATTTCATGCTAAAAATATATTTTTTTACCATCTGCTAAGATTAGCACTCTAGTGGTAATAAATTTACTTACCCTGTTACTATGGTGTAGTTTGGAACCATCTTACACTTTATTCAGCCTAATTGAAAATAGGATAAGATAAATGATGCACTTTGGATTTCTCTTTCAGATGTACCATTGTTCATTACTTCAACAAGGGATGAGCACATCTGATTGTAATTTCAATTGTTAAGTGAAACAAAAGTTTCCATGGTGAAAGTGTGGTACCAACAGCTGTAATTGTCTAAGGGTTACTTGTGAAAATCTCAATATTGTTTTGGTAATTAATGCAGAATTGTTCTTCATTTACACACTTGTTTATCCTCAGATCCTAATGGAAAAGGGGTGAAGCCAAAAATATGCTCAGGAATTTGTGCATTGTGTGGAATAGGAAATCTGATTTTAAAATGGTTATGCTTAAAGAAATACCTGTGTCATAAAATTAGAAAATTTTCAACAGTGATTACAACTGAAAAAAAACCCAACCCACTAATTTCTGCTATAGTTCATTTTGGTTTTGTTTCTGGGCATCCACAGGATGCACATGGTGCTGATGTCTTTGAGAAATGGAAATACTTGGAAATACGACTTTTTTTTTTTTTTTTTTTTTTTTTTTCCCTCTTTAATGCTCTATTAAGTGTAAAACTAAAATAGAAAAATACTAAAGAAACATACTTGAGTTAAAGGGATGCTACCTCTCTGATACCAGGCAAACTGTGATGAGAAATAAAAGTAGTTATAAGCCATTCTCTCTGCCTGGTATTTATGCCAATTTCATCCGTGGTCCTCATCATTTCATTTTCATAAACTTATAAATACTTCTATTTGTGTTATGTGGGCAGACTCTGACTTCCTTTACAGTAGGTACTAATATCATAAATCTCTTCTCCATGCTGAACAGCCCCAGCTCTCTCAACCTGCTCTCATAGGAGAGGTGTTCCATCCCTAGGCTCATTTTTGTGGCCCTCCTCTGGATGCACTCCAACGGGTCTACATCTCTCCTGTACTGAGCACTGCACATCTGGACACAGTGCTCCAGGTGCACAGAGCAAAGAGGCAGGATCCCCTTCCTGACCTTCTGGCTGAGCTGCTTTTGATGCAGCCCAGGATACAGTTGGCTCTCTGGGCTGTGAGGGCACACTGCTGGCTCATGTCCAGCTCTCATCCACCAGTACCTCCACGTCATTTTGGTAGGGCTGTGCTCCATGCTTACATCCCTCATCTTGTACTGATATCAAGGGTTGCCGTGACCCAGTTGCAAAACCTTGCACTTGGCTTTGTTGAATCTCATAAGGTTCACCTGGGTTCTCTACTGGAGCCTGCCTAGACCCCTCTAGATGGCAACCTATCTGTAAATTATGTTCTCGGTTCTATTCTGAACCAGAATTGAACTCTGGTTCTTGCTATGAGCTTGGGACTAACAAGCATATTAGTGCACGAAACATTTACAGTGGGAGATACTGCCTATGCAATGGAAACAAGTGAACCCAGGAAAGAAATTATGTCATACTAAACTTTTTCTTTTTTTTAAATAGTGTGATTTTTGTCTTGACAATGTTTGGAGTTGATGTTATTGAGACATAGAGCTATACCCTATTTCACTATTTCACTTGTTGATGAAATTAATTCCACTGGCTCACCTGTATGAGCAAAGACATCCATTCTCAATTTGTAAGTTTCAAAACTGTAGAATACCTTCAAGGTGGTGTAGAAGAGGAAGAATCTGAATGTGGTTACTTGTAAAGCCTTTTCATCCTCCTGATAAAGTCTCAGCAAGCCTTTAAGGACTGTACAGCTCTGTTGTTTTTCCTCCCCTCTTCCATAATGAATGATGACCACTTCCTGACTGTGCTTCCTTACCCAGGGAGCTCTCCTCTTGGCTTCCCCCAGCATTCTGCCCATGATAAGGCTGCTTGGCTTCAGCATTTCAGCCCGTGCTAGTATTTTTGCAGCTGAGTTTTAAACCCCGAAAAACAAGGCTTTGTAATGGGAGTGCTGCCACAGCCTTAACGAGAGGCTTGTGGATGGCTGTGCTCTAATATTGTACACTGCCACCATTACTGTGTTGCTGTTATCTATTTCTAGTGTCTGTTACAGAAATTGGTATTGTATCTAAAACAATTGCTGTTATTAACAGGTTAAGCTGCTGGGATGTTAAAATAAAGGCTGCCCAGCTTTAGTGCATTTTGTTGTAATCATCTCCCAGATGCCTTGTCGGAAATCAATTCAAGTTCAAAACTGGCTAGAATTGGGAGGTCAAGGCTTCTGCAGACTAAATATTTTATCTTCTGCTCATGTCTGGAGCTTTTAAAGATGTGTATTGGGGGCTCTTTTCTCGTATCCCATCTGGACAAAGATGATCGGCTTTGCCATTTTGCCCAGGTTAGGACAAGGTTAAAATCAATTATAATCAATTATTAAGAGTCTTCTGTGGCTGCAAAGCTTAAAAGGGGATTTTAAAAGTTGCTCAGTTCTGAAACAGGGTTGTCTTAGTTGCTTGTGTAGATGTCATTATTCTGGAACATCAGATGTAAATCTTCTCTGCAGTAGCAATAAATGAATTCCTTCATCTTCTTGTCCTGTGCGTTTTGGAACATACAGCAACACCTGAAAAAGATGCTGGAGGCGTAGGGAGGACAGTTTCATTGTGCAGAAAAATCCAGCTGTCACTGCCATGTTGCTAAGTGAAAAGGAGCCATTTATAATTTGGTGAGAACATTTATTTTATTTTATTTTATTTTATTTTATTTTATTTTATTTTATTTTATTTTATTTTATTTTATTTTATTTTATTTTATTTTATTTTTTCTGTTTGCTCTTCCTTCTCCCCCTCCCCCAGACAGAAATATATTCAGCTTACTCTGGTCTACAGAACTCTGATACTAACCAACTGCTATGTTTGTGGGACTCCATAATTTTATCTTAAAATGGAGTTGTATTTCTGTAATCTAATTCACTCTGTTTGCCTGATGTGATTGAATTTACAAGATTGGCCCTATCCCTAGGAACAGGGATCAGACATTTTATTGGATTATTTGAAATAATTTTTGATGTAATGTGCCATTTTTCCCAACAAACCACACACACTCAGTGTTATCCTCATGGCTTCTCACTGAAAAAGTGAACATGATTCTGTCCCTCATTATCATTGCTTTGGAGTTCTTGAACATCATATTAACAGTTCCAGTTTACATTTAAGAAAATTCAGAACTGAGGCATGAATTCTGGAGAAAGAGAGGGTCTTGCAAATTCAGGGAGGAAGGATGCTCTGCTCTGAGTAAGAACTGTGCATGGAAAACATGGTTTAATTCTCAATTAATTCGTCTTATGAAGGCTGCCAGAGTGATGCTGGTCAGCTAGGTAGCCTCAGTTGCTTATTTTCAATATTGGGATAATTTTGGTCTTTTTCATTTCAGGGAATGAAGTGGATGATTGTTCACATTGCACAGTAGAATATAGTGCTATGCAGGATCTAAGACCGATTCTCAGTTCTTCTGACATGGGAGCCACAAAGATAGATGTATTATGTCATGACTGGATTTAGCCTTGCTTGTCATGTCCAAGTCCATAGAGAGAGTGAACATCAGAGCAGAGCGTGAAAATCGAGAGGCTTTGGTTCTGCACTGGTTACTAGACCAGCAGAATTGACTGGGATTTGTAAGGCAGACTGGGATCTTCAAAACATGAATCTTTAAAACATTCTTTAGTTTCAGACTTTTTCACTGTTACTTTGCTTTTCCTTATTCTCTGTATTTCATGCCTGGAAACAAGCGATGGTTTATAGGTAGACCTGTTGAAAAATGTCAGGAGAGGATGCTCTGGCACAGCTGATCATGTTGTGACGTCTCAGAAGGTTCCTGGTCCTCAAAGAGTTTCTGGATTGCTGTCAGAAGTAAGGCTGACCTGGTTCTCTCTGTGCATTCTGGAAAATGTCACATATTTCTGTTGTTAATGGTGGATGTATTCCCGACTTGGGAATATTTTAAGAGGAATCAGAATCTGGCATAAAGATCAGTCTTGACTAAGAAACTAGATTAGTCACTTGTTGACAAGAAATAAAATACTTCAGATTCTGGAAATCTTCTTGAGATTCCAAATAGCTGTAGGACTGTAACAGTACTGAAATATTCCACAATCTCCAAGTGTTTTAATGCACAGAGGAATTTAAGCTCATTTTCTTTAAATGGTCGTTCTCACAGTGATACTGTAGTTGCACTCATTTTCCCAAGGACTTTGTAGTGAATGTGAGATTTTAAAAACATGTGTAGAGACATAGTTCTGAAAAATAGATATCTAATGGAAACCAAGATAAGCAGAATAAATTAGCATTGATTTTATTTCTCTCTCCTGCATCTCCATGTGAAATCACTGAGTATTTCCACAGGTTTTAAAGAAAAATTTAGTTTTCTGTGTATGACATTCAGAATATTCCATCAACCAGAAAAATCTTGTCACCCATTGTCAAACATTTGTATGTTATAAAAATAGGGTAGCTGTTCCATGAAGTATCATAAAATGCCATATACTTTAAATATTTCTACACACACCTATGGCCACAAAATAAGTGCCTTTAATGGAAATGTGCTGGAAGATGTTACTGTCCATGAACGTAGTGATACTGGACCAGCAGCTCTCTCTTTTTTCTGCCCATTTTGTCTATAAAATGCTGAAGCCAAGAGGTAGAGTCAAAGCACAGCTGATGTGGGGAGCAGCTTCAATCTGCCATCAGGAAGCTGAGGAAGGATGGTTTCAGTGTCCAAAAGACCAAATAGAGAGGGTAAGGGGAACTTTGTATTTTACTATACTGCCTTTGTCCCCTTGAAGGTGGTTCCCAGACTGCTTACATCTCCTCTCTTGACACATTGCCTTGGTGTGATGAGATGTGCAGTACAGGGATGTACCCAAATGGAAAGACCTCCATGTGAGCTGTTGCTCCAAATATGCTGCTCCTTCTTTTCCATAAAGGATGCAGAAAGCCTGTTAATAAGGCATTCCTGAACAACAGGGATACTGAGCTCCTCAGTTTCTTGGGACAGCTTGTATTTTTGTTTTTAAATGAGAATGTGAAAGACTTGGAATTCAAGGTTTATCTTAATACATTTACACTGTGATTTATGAGACTGAAAAACACATTATAACAGGAGTTTACCTGGTAATGATATTTACAAAAGCCGGTTATTAATAGGTTATAAAATGAGTCAAGCTCCCTTTTTATCCCAGTAATTTATTTCACGTGCAGGATAATATCCCTTCTCAATTTCATTTTCATTTGATAAAACAAGAAGTATAAAATATAATTTGCAGTAAGCCTGTGCCTGGCTGCGCAACAAGCGTGTGCTAAAATGCATCAATAGACCTTCCTTGTCAGGGAGCACTCCTGACTGGCCTCACTTTGGCCATAGCCTTCTGGTCTGCTGGTCCTGGGGAAGGAGAGTGCTACAAGTGCAATGTTTGTGCTGGAGACAAGAACCCCATTTCCTTTTCTGCAAAGGGTGTGTGGAACGTCTCCTTGATCGAGCATGCTGGGCACTGTGGAGAGCACAGGTGGTCCTAATTTCAGTGCACTTTTATGTCAATTATCTGATAGATCTGGCATCAGGCCAGAGTTTCCCCAGCAGCTACAAAGGTCTTACGCTGTCCAAACCGGTGGCGTTCCTGAGTCCGCTGCTTATGCCACCTGAAACTCTTGAAGGCTTCAGCCTGCTCTGCTTAAACAAAGCATTATTCATTTCAACTTTGCTCGTGGACACCAGTGTTCACATTGTTGGACTTAGGTTTTCAAGTGTGCAGAAAATGTTGATTGAAAGCTTTGGCCCTGCACTTCCTCAGAAAAGGAAGGGTGATACCAAGGCAGGGGCTGAGGAAAAGAGCTGTGTTCCTTATCATAGCATCCAAAACCACCATGATTAGGAAACACAAGCATGTTCTGGTCTCATTTCTATTTTTTTTTACTTTTTTTTTACCTCTGCATGCCGCTGATCACACCCATTTCCATTATTAAGTGCAATGCTGCACGCACCCATTGAGCAGGACCATGACAGCACACCAGGGATGCAGGAAGTCATGAACCTCCGAGCAGCCTGGTAGCCCACACAGGGAAATTGCTGCAGCTCTCTTTGTGCTGTGACTTGCCATGAAACCATGCAATTCCCAGCACTGTGTGGTACTTCAGCCTTTCTGTGATTCATGCAGAAGAACTATGTGGACCTTCCCCTCCACTTGGTGCTCAACCAGAGAGTTTAGCAGGCTGGTTTTTGCACTGGGAAACAATACAAGTACAAAGTGGGAGATGTTGTTGCTTAGCTGCTTGGCTGGAAACATTAAGAGAAACTTAGCAGTTTGCCTGATGTGAAAATGCAATGTTTTTCTTAATTTTGTTTCTAATAATCTCTTTGACGTTTAAACCTAAAATCTGTTTTCCTTTCTTTCCACCCCTCTCATGTGTGCATAGTGGTTTGTTAATGCAGACTTACTCATTCAGGCTGGCCCATTAGTCTTGAATATTTAGTACAGAGGAAGAGGAGCTAAATCTTTTTTCTTTGGGAAGACACTCAAACTTCACAGAGATTTCCACAGATTTTGTAAATGCATATGAGATTTAGAGGATACATTATCATCCCAGTTGCTTGGATTTTGAGCATGTGAACTTTAACACAGTACTTCATGAACAATATTATCCATTTTCTGTAAAAGGGTTTTTAATGAGTGTTGGGAGTTAGTAATACTGACTCATGCTTTTGCAGTACAGCTCTTTTAAAACCTAATGTTAGATTACTAATTTGAATTTACATAATATTTCACACCAGCAAATTTTAAAGTGTGACATTAAAGGATCTCAGAACATGCAAGGTACATGGAGAATTATGTTACAGAGTGCTACATGACATGCTGAAGTAAGTGGTGACCCACATCTGTTGGTATTGCAGGGGTTGCAATAGAGAGCAGTATGCACATCTCATTCTGCTCTTCTATCTCTGTCTCTTGTAGGTAGGAGCTGGAAGGAGCTCTTTCAAACAGATTTTTGCACAGGGGCCTGAAAGTTTATTTGCCCCACCTCAAGTCCCAGGGAAGCTCCGTAAGAAGGGTGATGTGTGCTCTTTTGTATCACAAGGAAGCTCTGAGCCAACATCGCTGTGTGGGGGGGACGAGGCTTCACCTGCATTTTCTCTCTCTTCTGCAGTAGTTTGGGAAAGGGTGCAGGGATTTCCTTTGCACATGGTGACTTTCAGGAAAAGAACAACAGTGTTAGGAAAGGTGACAGTGTTTGCATGTGGATTGCTCACAACCTATTTGAGGTGTGGACCACAAAGTCTAGTTGTGTCCCCATCACAATCCCAGCTTTTTCTGTCCGTGGTTCTTGTTTTGCTTGCTTCCCCTGTAAGTACTTCTGTGTCATGTAAGTGGTTAAATTCGGGGAGAGATGAATGGTTTTGTTTTGAAGGTATTTTGGTATTGCAAATGGAGATGGTTTTGTGTTAGGTGTTCAAAAATGAACAGGCTCCAAATTACTGTTAGGTTATTAGTTAGGTACTTTTGAAAATCACAGTAGGCCCCAGAATGGAATATTTCCCTGAGACCCAGCTTGGTGCTTCTCATTGTTTGGGTATCTCTCAAGACATAGAGCCAATCAGGAGAGAAAAATAGCACCAGGACTGAGAGTATTTCTGCTGTCTGAATCTGGCTGATTCAGATCCTGCATGTAAATCTGCTCCCAGGTGACTTCTCCAGGTTCAGTCGCACTTTGATCTTTAACTGTCATCTTCTTCGTGATGTAGCTATTTCAATTTCATTAATTAGACCAATAGTAATTTTTCCTCCTGCAGGAAAGTAAATGAGCAAAAATAAACCATCCGACCTTCCGCTAGATTCACTCCTGCTGTTTAAAATACTCACAGAATCACCCAGGGTGGAAAGTAATTGCATTACATTAAACCAATATCCATAGTCTTACAACAAGTTTCTCTGTGTCCATGTATAATTTTTTTTATATAGGTGCAGTAAAAGTCCTTTCTCTTTATTGAAAGCTTTCTTCCGACTATGTTACATCCGTGTGGACACCTCCTTTATTGTATTTGTTGTACCAATCACCTTATATGTAACTGGTTCTTTATCTGGTGCCCTGAAATGAACCAATTTTTTGGTTTCTGGAGTGACCACATAGAAAAATTTTGTAGTGTTTAGTCATTCCTTAGCTTACACATTCAGAGGAATGGAGGTTCTAAGCACAAAAAAAATGATTTCGCTTGAATTACAGTCATGTTCTGGTTGAAATTGTGGACTGTATTTTCAAATTCATCAATATGCGGGTTCTGAAATATACTCTGATTTAGTCATGAAATTATAAGCTGCATCTTTCTTTTGTTTTCATATATCCCAAATACAAAGCCTCGCATTAATGCTTGAAGGTAAAGTGCCAGGCAGAAGGTAGGAAGAAGCAGGGACTTGGGATAATGATCTGCTGAGCAACTGGGGAAGAGAAAGAGCAGCAGCATGGGACAGCTAACTGACCTAGGCAGCAGAGCTGAGCCTGGTGCTTCGTGTACCTTCAGGTGCACAGAAAGAGGTACCCATAATGAAGCAAAGATAAATGGAACAACTGGCAGCTGTGTGAGCAATGGAGATATCTGGCAGAGAATTTGTGAAAACATAGCTAGGATTTCTTTAAAATCCTAGCCCACTCATCTGTATTTGCCAGGGATTTGGTTTAGTGTAATTAAGAATTTGAAAAGTGCAGAGTTCTTGTCCAACTTTTGTTGAGGTGTGTGGCCCAGGCAACTCATCTGGCTGTTGCTGCAATGCCTGTTGGGCCATTTGCTTTTTCACAGCCTGGGGATTGATAAGGTCACTGCTGACTTTAAGTTGAGAATGTTGCTACCCGTGAGAGTCTGGTGGCATGTCTAGGGGAAGTGGGCTGAGCGCCGAGCTGGGAACATCTACTCGATCATGTGCTCTGCCATAGTTTTCATCGCTACAGGTTGAGTAGTTTGTGAAGTGTGGCATATTGCAGCCTTCTTCCACCATCTGCGGTGCCTGCTGCCTGAGAAGCAGATCTTTCACTCTGACCTAAATACTCTAACAATGCCTTCAGTCAGTTCCTCCTGAGGACCCAGAAGTCAGTCCCTGCAACTGGAGTCTCTGCCCATCAAAGACAAGTACTTTTTTCATCTCTTTTCTTCACAATTCTCATCTTCATGTGCAAGTCATTGAGTCCTCCTCTAACTGAGCTTCCTTTGATCCAACGACAGCGTGACAATGGTGATGCGGGCAAATTGGACTACAGCATTATGCTTCTCTGATGCATTATATTTCCTCTGTAATAGATTTACTAGAAGAAAATAGAAAAATATGATTTAAAATTGAACAGTATGATAGTTTAATATATATTTTTTTTGTAACTATTCTTTACATAAGAAATCGGAGAATCTAAGGAAACTGCATCTTTTTTTTTCCCAGAAAATCTGGTGTTGATATACCTACTGAATATGGATTTTTTATGCTTACGTGTTCATAAGTCTTCTTTTTTAGTAATAGTTATCAGAATTTGGTTTTCTGACAAGTTTCCATAAATATCTCTTCAACTATTTCTTCTTATTTCTCTCTCTCCCTCTCTTTTTTCTACTAGAACGTTCTTAGTGACATTTCTCCTTCTCAGAAGGAGCTGGAAATGTCCAAACAGTTATCCAAACCATTTTCAAGACTAGACCTGTTTTGTTGCTGACGGGATCTTATCTTCATAGTACAAAGCCAGTAACAGCAGCCATATGCTTCAGTGTCAGTCTTTGTTCTGACCCATGGAAGCTTCCTTGAAGGTGACAATTTAGCTGCTGCTGATCTTTTGTGCTGCCCTCATGGCCACCTTGCAGCAGTAGGTTTGATGCACCTCCAGCCAGGAGGAACCTTCCTCAGTGTCACCTTTAGCTGCCTGGCTGTGCTCTCCCAGACTGTACTGATCATATTTACATTGATTACTATGTTGTGCTGAAAAACGAACGATCAAAGCCCGTTGTGTAATTGGATTTCCTCTGCCAATGACAGTGCCTCGCTCCGACTTCTAGATCTGGCATTGCTGCTGGTGCTCCCATTGCTCCTCAGAAAGCTGCTCCGTCTGAACCCACTGCACTGTGCAGCTCAGCTATACTGGGACATAAGTTTAGTGCCTCTGTTACAGGAAAGCCCCCTTGCAGAAGAGGTCACTGTTGGTCCGTCGGCTTTCTTCTCTAGGGAAAGAATGAGATATTGTCCCCTGCTGAATGTGAGGAAGATGATGAAGCCCCTGTCCTTTCGTATCAGGGTTTATAAACATGAGGCAGGCATCCTAGAAAAAGCATCCATCTTGTTTGTCCTAATATTTTAACTGTCAGAAGGCACCTGTAGAAATCTAGGACCTTTTTTGATATTCTAATTCCTGCTCTGCATGCAATGGAAGCGAGTGGCATTCAAGCTGCTAACCTCTGTTCCCAGACACATATTTCACTTGCTGATGCTACATGTGAAGTAAGCATTGGGCACGTGGACTAAAACACAAGCTACACTTGTCACTGGGAAAGCTGAACAGTATGATAATTTATTAGGGTGCAACTTGCATCCAGCAGCTCTGCTGTTTGAATCGGACCCTGATTCCTTTATTTGGCTGCTAAAAAAAAAAGGCTAACCCCCCTCATGTAACCTACAGGCAATCTTTCTACAAAACCTCCTTACTCAAGATGGGGTTTAGTTCTGGATGTAGCAGAGCAATGCGACCCCAGGGAGCATGGGACGTGCTCCAGAGCCAGCATTTGTTGGGGGCATTTACCTGTAGTTCTATGCCACCCATCCTGCTGGCAGTGGGAAGCCGAGGTCTCTCCCATCTCACTTTCCCCATGTTCTTTTAACAGAAGGTTTCCGGAAGCTGCCAGAATGAGGTGCTGTTATTAAAGGTTTCCAGGTGAAGTGATCTATCTTGATTTTCACCCTATCCGCTGGGGTGAACAAATCAAATCTTTTGTCTCATTTAGGGGGGCAAAAAAAGTCTCATTTACTAAATTACACAACAGTAGGCCAAGAAATTATCCTTCTCTTTCTTCTGTGCCTGGTATTCTGCCCTGGGCTGTCTCAGTACGACACAGCAACTAGTAAAGATTTCAGCTCTGCACTGCTGCATTGCTTTCTTGCCCGATGAAAACAAATTACCTGCAAAACCTTGTGCACTACTGGGATTTTCATATGTTTATATTTTCTGTGTGAAGCATGCAGCAGCACTTTAGCCACAGAAATTTGAAGAAAATATGGTTTCCTTTCAAAAGTAGTAATAATAATAATTAATAATAATAATAATAATAATAACTTCTCAAACCCAATAAGAAGTACCTGTGGAAAAGTTTTGAAGCTACTGCACACCACTGGTTTGTATCTGCTGTGGACAGCGATCAAAGTCAGTAGAAATCCTGGTGGGGCATGAAGGTCATCCCCTACAACCAGCTGATAAAAGCAGAGTGCTATGAGTGCTTCTTTCAGCATCAAATTGTTGAAATCCTTGCAAACTTTTCCTCACCAGCACAACTAGATTTTGGAGTGTTTTACATGATGCATGAGACGTAATATGTGCAGAGGGAAGCACCCCCATTTCCAAAGAAGAATGACAGAAGGACTGACAGAGCAGCAGCCCCCTGGTTGGTCATGGTGCCTTGCAATGGCAGCACACTCTCTATGCCATTCATCATGGACATAATACCATTTTCTCTTACTGCAGATTTTTAAGTATTTTAATTTTCTTTGTTACTGTCGCGTTCATTAAACAGGGCTTGTGAGCTCCCAGTTACAGGATCATTATTGATAATTTCATTAGAACTGTAACTCCAATGCTCTAAAGCCTTCTGGGGAAAACCCTCACAGTCCATAGTCCAGCCACCATTCTCCAATGCAACTGGTGCTTGCAGCTGCCCAGGACTCATCCCCCTGAATTTGAAGGGTCTCAAGCTTCCAGGTTGGGTGAAATGGATATCATCTGTGTATTACACCACCCCAGATAGTTCCTGGAAAACTACAGAGCTGCCAGCTGTGGTCTGATTGTGGGCATGTCAGGAAAGGTTCTCCATGTACAGGTGTAGTGAGTTTTTCTCTGCAATTTATGTACATCAGTACAGTGCCCAACCTGTTGGGTGAGTATTAGCAAATAGCCCAGCTTGCATGGAGATGTGAGCAGGCAAAGAGCAGGTTTGTTGGAGAGCACAGTTGTTTGCACTGCAGGCTGCTAGAAACAGAAAAAGTCTGAGTTCTTCTGTCTTGGCCATTTTCTGTCCAGACTTGTGCGACAGCAAGGGCATGCAGTGCTCTTAGTCCCTGTACATTTGCTTACAGGTTCTTTTCCACTCACTGTAACTCAGAATATCCTAAATAAAAAACCAGATGCAACTCAGATTAATTGTTTAATTTCTAAGTTATTACTTGTGTTGCTGTTGTGTTTACAGGCTCCATCTGACAAGGGCTTTCCTATAGCACAGGAATAGCAGTGGAAAACAAGAAAAAAAACAAAACAAAAAAATCCTCTCTGCCCCCTGAGTCTTCCCTCTGTGTTCAGTTGTGCGTTCTCTGGGATGGGCATCCTTTCAAGCTCAGAATAGTAAATAATAATATATTGAATACAATTCTGTAAAGCTTTCCTCCTACAAATCAAATTCTGGAAGACTAGGTTTGGCTTTCAGATTCCTCCAGTTGGTTTCTGCTTGTCTTGAACCTCTGCTTACAACCAGTGGCAGTCCTTTTGTCCAGCAAGAGTTGAGAATAGAGAGGCTGTCTGATACTACTGGTATATCTGATGTGTAAACTTTGCAAAATTGCCTACTTGTTGCACAGCATGATGCATGTTAAGGGAAGATTCCTGCTCTTCATGTTTATTTTGCTTTGTAAATTATGTGCATGTCAGTTAAAACCTTGAGTTAAAAATGTATAGTTTTGTAAACAGAAACAAATGCAAAGAAAAGCATTACTTTTTTATTGGTAACTCATTAAAAGGGAGTCTGAAGTTAGGTTCTGTAATCCTGCAGCCAACATAGGATTTGGTTTGTTTTTGACCTCGCAAAGAGCTGTGTGTGCATTAGGAATCTGACTGGATGTGCTGGAGTGCACATGAGTTCTGAGGCATGGTGACAGGTTGGGTCTTCAGCTCTTTAGAGGTGTGCTTATTCAAATGCCACGAGAAGAATTGCGTATATTTTTCAGTTCTTAACCTTCAAACATTAGAACTGTAGAATTGTTCAGGTTGGAAAAGACCTTAAAGATCATCAAGTCCAACCACAACCTAACCATACTACCCTATCTTCTGCTAAATCATGTCCCTGAGCACCACATCCAAATGGTTTTTAAACACATCCAGGGATGGCTGTGTTTAAAACCACCTCCCTTGGGAGCCTATTCCAGTGCTTCACTGCTCTACTGCTTGTCGCAGTTGTGTTTCTGAGTTGACTCTCCAAAAAACCAACCAACCCCTCGTGAGGCTCTTCTCCTTGATGCCATGCCAATTACCAAAGGATGCCGTGCAGAAGTGATGCCATGTGTTATAGGGCTCCTGTCGGGCTGGGGAGGGAAACCCTGTGTTCCTGCTTTAATGATGACAGCTGACTGCATCTGCTGTGGTGTGACTGTTGAGGAAAAAGGGGACAAACTGATTCAGAGATCCCAACCCTGAGTCTCTGAGCTGCAGAGTGCAGGCAGAGTGCTGCTGGCAGCCTGCTCCCTGAGGTGAGATGTGCAAGGCATGGTGCAGGTGAACACAGATACTGTTGGGTTTCATAGTGAGGTATGCTGGGAGCAGGATATCTCTTAGCAAAACTAATTGTGTGCATTTCGTTTGGAAGGAGGTAGTCTAGGAGGGACTCTTCATTAGTTTTAAAATATAAAAACTTAGGAGATGATCATTTTACTCTGTATCCAATCGAGAATCAATTCCTCAGCAAGGTTGATTTTAATTTTATTTTTCTTTGTCAGCTGGGATATAAACATTCTAAGCATGGCAACAGGCTGCTGGGAGCAATTGCTTAACCTTGCAATTAGAGGAGTTACATAGCAACTTGGAAAAACTCCTGCTTAAGGGCAACACAAATGTACTTGAGGCTATCTGAGAGCCCAGGCATGGGCTCTCCAACCTCTTACCATCCTTTCCAGATTTGTTTCTTGGGCTTGTTGCAGAAGCCTTCTTCTGGAGCTGAGGAAAACAGAAGTCAAAAAGGGACTTGTTTTCAGCACGAATTACCTGCTCACAAAATTTTTTTTAAAAGCTGGCTTTAATGAAAGAACATACAAGGCTTGCATTCTAAGAGAACAGCAATGCATTTGTTTGATCTAAAAATCACTAGGCTTCCTGGGTCCACTGAAAGCAAGAGGAGGGTGGGTTTTGGGAGCAGGAGGGACTGTTACCAGTATTGCTCAGTAGTCAACACATGTTATTGAACTGTTTCTCTCCACTTTCATCTGCAAACTGGTGAGGGATTTTGGTTTATTTGGTTGTTTGTGTTTGTGCTTTGTTTGTAGTTGACTCTTTAAAATACGTATGGAAGAGTCAGAGACATTTATACCTTAAAATTGTTGGGAATTCTCTACCTTTTCCCTCCTGTTTGAGAAGTGTTTGGCAAGTTGCTCTTGTCCAGACAATGAAAGTCTGGAATTCTCCCTTCACACTGAATGGGAATACTACTTGCAGACCTTACGAACCCAGAGGTTTGGCTTTAACTTATCTCACACATTCCCATCCTGTTAATAAAGTGCAATGCTACAAAGCTGTGTTGCTCAGATTAGCTACCATATGTTGAAAAAGGCTAATAGGAATGAGGAAAACCAGGACTGTGCTTGTTTTAAAGGAATTTCTAAATAACCTTGACATTAGGTTGAATTTACAGCTCATCATCACCATAGAATCGTAAAATCATTTGAGTTGGAAGGATCTTTAAATTCATTGCATCCCTATCTATGCTCAGGAATGGTAAAGTAGTAGAAATACTATATTCACTTGCCATACATGCATGAGATGTTCTCTGAAGTGCAAACATTCCGATGTAGTTAATATAGGAAACTTTTTTTTTTCAGGTATTCTTTTTTCCCCACAATCAGAAAACAAAACAAACAACCCAATACTTTGTGTCCATAACATTAGCTCTTGAAGCTCTATCCCAGTTTTCAAAATGTTTGCAAACAAGAGGTCTAAAACAGCAGGATAGTGAATGCAAAAGAGATGAGTAGGGCTCAGTTTACTTCTGAAAATCACTTTGTGGAAGTTTTGGTATAGTTTGTTATTTTTGCATGTAAAAATAAAGATTAAGCTTCTGGCAGTACAAAGGGTAAACTTTTATATCATACATCTATCACTGTGCAAATGGTAATTAATAAAGAGATGATAGTGAATAAAGGTTAGATCTTGGAATGGGGAAATTTTTGGTCCTTCCAGGAATCTTGTGTAATAAATGCATTAGAAGCTTTTTGTGAAGAGAAAAAAAAAAAAAAAAAAAAAAAAAAAAAAAAAAAAAAAAAAAAAAAAAAAAAAGAAAAAAGAAAAAAAAGAGGATAGGGGGAATTAAGCAATTTACACCAGCAGGAACTTTTGTATTTCAGTATTTCCTTGCTTTCAAACTGAGACACAATTATCCTTTCTCTTTTAAAGATACAAAATTTCATTGTATGAAAAAGTTTCTCTTGTTTGTTTTATATTTTGTGCTCTTATTTTTCCTTCAATACTTTTGTTATAGAAAGAGTAAATTAACAAACAATATTCCTCCCATGTGTGGAGCCTGGGGAAGGACAAAATTGAATCAGCTCGCAGCAAGATATTCATGCTAGGTGCATGCAAAATCTTCAGTGCTAGATATATGGAAGTACTCAAACTTCTCGCTTGTGAAATGTGTTTCCATCACTTGAGAGATGTGTATTGTTATTTTCTTTGAAGTATCAAGAATAATATAATAACTCCACTTAATTGTAACTTGAGATGGGAAAATCAGACTTCAAGCTTTGTCTTCTGGTTTTATTTGAATTGGACTCTATGACTGAGAACTTGCTCTAAATGCCCTATGTTGACTTTTTAATTGTGGGGCATGCAAATCTTTTGACTTAGAAATAGAAAAGGTTTCCACTCAATCTGATGAACTTTCTTTCTTGTATTTTCTCATTGACAATTTTGTCTGAGGCTTTTCTTCCAGCAAAAATCATTCGCACTGGGAAAAGTTTCATCTCAAATTCTATGACCAGTTTTTCTTGTTTTTATGGAAAAACAGGAGTAAGACTCAGTGACCCTTGTTGACACCCTCCAACTTGGAATGTCCAATGGTTTTGACCTCATTCCCATCTGTGAGCCAAAACACTTGCCAAAGGCACCTGATGCTTTAGAAACTGCATTTTGAGGTGGGATCAACGTCTCAGTCGGCAATTCCCCACCTGTACAGTAAGAGTAAGTCTTGAAACAGTCATTTTTATGACTATTTTTATCTTCAGCCCAGCTGAGACATAGAGCTACATGTAGCTGTAGATTAGAATTCCAGTTTTACTCCATCCGTGGCCCAGTGTGCTGCTTTCGTCCCTATCACATTTGCTGCGTGCTGGAAAGATCTTGTGAGTAATGTGCAGGAAGAGGAAGCTTGAGAGATGCTACACAGATGGCCTGAACAGAATTATCACTGGCCTGTGTTAGCTGTTGCTGCAGCCAAACATCTGGGTGTAACCATGCATGCCCAGTTGTGTTTCTGGAGAGCTGGACCACCGCTCATGAGCATGCATGGTTGATGTGCTGTGGGCTGACCAGCTCTGTAGTGAAGGGTGGGTGATGTCTGAGCACTTCAGAGTCAAGAGATTCATCTTACTTCCTTGTGACCCTTGCAGCGATGCTTTATTGTAGTGATTTTTCTCCACTACACTCATAAACCACACTTATCTCCATCTTTCTCTGCCCATTCAGGGCATCTGTCTGCAGATCATCTCATGCCGGTCATGGACTGTCTGCAGGTGTTAATTTACCTTTATTAAGATCAGGTTGGATCAATGAGGTTTGTAGCATTTCTCCAATTTTATATAGCTATCTCAAGGAAATTTTTTTCAGGACTCATATCTGCTGATCTTTTGTACAGCAAATAATTCAGCCTTCACAATTGTTTCTTCCTTATACTTATGCATGTTTAGCTGTGATAGGGAGCACTGATACATCTGTACATGTTAATCTGCCTGTGCTGAACCATGCCCCTGGGTGGCCTTGTCATATACAATGAATGTCAACCTTCCTTCTGGGTAGTGTTTGGGTTTAAATAATTGTATTTTACTTATTGTAGACACTTCTTTTCAGCAGACCATGGAACGTGAAGTGGACATTATCATTACTTTGGCCCCAGTCCTGGGGCAAATTAAATGTTTGACTCTATTGAAGGATCTCCTCCCTCTAAATGAGGAAATAAATCTGATTTTTTATTTTTTTTTAATTTTTTTGCCATCAGAAAACATTGCAAGTGGCTTCTTGCATATTGCACTGGTAGTGACTGAAAAAATAAAGCACTTCACTAGTTCATGTTTACAGTATATGAATTTAGTTTGGTTATACATTTCCCAGACTTCTTTTTTCTGGAGGCAACTGAAATACTCTGGAGATTTCTCCTAGCCCTTCATTTTGGAGAGGAGGGATATAAAATAAAACAGTTGTTCTTATAATACGTTGTTATATTTCTTGTTATATTTCTCTTCATCTGCATTTAAAAATGAAAAAGGTAAATGAAAGGTAAAGCACTAGTTATAAAATGCAGACTTTCCAAGAACCAGGTGTTATGAACTTGTCTTTAGCCACAGGTGAGGGTTCAGCTGATGTTCATTGTATCTGAGACGTTTCTTACACATTTTAAATGCCTTAGACATGTAATTTCTGCATGATTGCAGTGGCTTATAGACTTTTGAATCACTCATAGATTTTTAGTAGAATGACTTGCTTCTTCTTCTTTTTTCTTTGTGAAGCAGAATTTACAGATAAAATAAGGTTTTAGTATTAAAAAAAAAAAAATATTAAAAGTCTGATTTTTCCTTAGTTGAGTTCATCACAGTCTCAGGAATGGTTTTATAGGTAGTTGTTTGTCCCAGAAACAATCATGATTATACAGAATTTAAAACAATAAAGCAAAAAAAATCAAGGTTGTGCTGGAATGAATGTAGTTAAAATTCAGAGAGAGAGATTGCTTAATTAACTTAATAAAATTACTAATGGAAGCATTTTAACTGCTAAATTTAATTTACTTGTCAAGATATCAGGCTACAAAGAGGAGGGAAGAGTAGGAACTCTGCTTTCCATTATGATGTGCTCTATTATAGAATAAATTTGCTTAAAATGAAATATATCACAAAAAGCCATCAATGACATCTTAATTTGGAACAGCCAGTTGAAAAGTAATTAGACTGTGAAGCAATCAGTTCTAGTAAATCAGTGTTTCTCTTTACATAAATATACATTTTTACTATTTATAAACAGGAAAGACTTCTAGATACTCAAGTACTAAGGACTTTGATTGCATTTCTACTGTACGTGTTTTCTATTTTACAATACAAAACTGTCAAAACAAAAGGAACTGGGGTTTGATTTGAGTGTGATCCAGCAACGTGCTTAGGCAAAAGTTTCACTTGAACCATTCATTCAAGATTACGTTTCCAAGGGGTTTTCTCTTCTCACTGGTGTATGTTTGAATTTTATGGCTGAAACCAAGATGAGAAAATAGGGAAGGAAACAGAAGGAAAATACCTGGTACACTATCTGCAACTCTGCTATCCGTGAGACCACACCTCTGCTGCATTCCTGAGGCAGCTTGATAGTGTGACAAATGGTTTTACAGCAGATTTGCTTTCAAAATTAACCCAAACCTGTGAAAGTCAGTATTAAAATGATGACTTCTTGCAAAGGTTATTCATAGAATCATTTAAGTTGGAGAAGGCTACTAAGATCATCAGTTCCAACCACCAACCCACTCCACCATGCCCACTAAACCACATCCCTCAACGCACATCTCCACGTTTCCTAAACATTTCCACACTAAGGGATAGTGATTGTACCACCTCCCCGAGAAGCCTGTGCCAGTGCCTCTATCTGAGAAGAAATTGTTCCTAATATCCATTCTGAACCTTCCCTGGCGCTTCTCATCCTATGTCTAGTAACTTAGGAGAAGAGGTGGATCCCCACCTTGCTACAACCTCCTTTCAGATTGTTATAGGGAATGGTGAAGTCTCCCCTGAGCCTCCTCTCCTCCAGACTGAACAGCCCCAGTTCCCTCAGCCGCTCCCCATCACACTTGTGCTTCAGATCCCTCACAGCTCCACTGCCCTTTTCTGGACACGCTGCAGGCCCTCGGTGTCTTTCCTGCAGTGATTGCCCAGCACTGAGCGCAGCACTCGAGGTGCAGCCTCACCAGTACCACTGCAGAGGGATGGTCACCTCCTGATGGCTGCACTTTTGCTGATACAAGCCAGGATGCTGTTGGCCTTCTTGGCCACCTGGGCACGCTTCTGGGTCATGTGCAGCTGGCTGTCAGCTAACACCCCAAGATCCTTTTCCTCTGTGCTTCTTCCCAGCCACTCTGCCCCAAGATATTCACTGTGAACGCTCAAGTGTAGGAATAGCTTCTCACATTTACCATTTTAAGATTTCAGATTTTGATGTCAGTGACAAAAGGAACTCCAAGTGACTGGCATTTGGGTTGGCATGTCGAAGAGCTCAGCCCTAAATGAATATCCATTGGATCTAGGTATCTGGTCTTCATAGACCTTTAAAGATTATTGCTCTATGATATAACAACAAATCCAGAAGAAAAAAAAAAAAGGTTTTGAGAGTTGCTGTAGTGTCTGCTGAAGTTGCTATATGGCTCTTCGCCTGGTTGCCTTCATCATGGTGTTCTCCAAGCCAGTCTGTGTGCTAGGGAACAATGCTGCTTTCAGTAAAGTTTTCTAATGTTTAGAATTCTTCTGAAACAAATTGAAGTGCATTTCTTTCATGACCCAGAAGTCATGATGTATATTGGCTCCTGATTGTGTTTAACTATACTGGTGTTTTCCCAACCCTCAAATCCTATTAGCATTTCTGAGGCTCTGTGGCTGTGGTCAAGGTGCCAACAGGAGCTTGGTGCTGATCTGAGCAGGTTCTTCCAATTGTGTTTGGTGTTGGGGTGGGAGTCTGTAAATGTTAGGACTCGTTTCAGCCATAGCAGTGTGATGCCCTGCCAAGAGAATTAACGATTCTGGTGAATGTGCTGAGAAGGAATATTTGAAGAAGTAGAGCAACACAGATGTCTTACTGTAAATTGAGACTTGTACAGAAAACTGAATTAATCAAAGTCCTTATAGCTTTTAGTTTCCCTCTTTCTGCCAAGCAGTTCATGAATGGAGAGTTTTGTTTTCCATACCTAAGTGCAACTCACATGACAAATTGTGTTACACCTTTGAGAGGCACATTTTTCTGCGCAGGCAAAATCCAGCCCAACTCACATACGGATCTGTTTGTCCTTGGAATTGAATGTTACTGAATATGCACTCTTCTGCTGTGCCTTCCTTCACTGATGGTGTTAGCAGAAGAAATACTGGTGGCATTCTGAGAGTGATGCTCAGGCAGGCAGCCAAGGCTAAACATACACAGCTTCACATGATGCAGTGGCGTGAGTCTGGGGTGCCACAGAAAGCAGAAGTTCTTTAAGCCCAAACTTAATGCTTAGAGTATGCAATTGTAAAGAAAAGCATTACAACAGCAGCACAAGGCTCGTGGGAACTTGCTCTTCATAAATATACTGTGTATAAAGCAACATTTTTGCAAACAGTAAAGTTATTAATAATTCTATTTTTCATCTGGTTTTTAAATGAACATATTTTACTGTTAATTTCAACAGTTTAAGATATTCATAGCTAAAGTCATTAGGAAGTTAAAATATAACATTCTCTTAATTATGATTGTAGAGATTCACTTGGGAAGTTTTATCACTTTGGCTCTACATCACTTGGGAAGAATTCTCTGCGCAGCACTGTGCATGCAGTGGAGGTGAGTGCAGCTATCGTGCACAGTGCAGCATTATTCTGCCCAATACAGACTTTGAACACACAAACATCACCTTTGGAATCACAGGGAACAAAAAGCAAATTGTTCACTCCTGCCTGGTCACTTTTACCAGCCATCAGTTTGCACGTTTGGGGCTCGAGTGATGTGCAGCTCTAAAACATCAGGTAGCAGATGATTTAGCAAGGGGGGATGATGTGTAGGCAGGCAGGTATGTCGTACCTATACTCCTATTATTTATCATGAGAAAAAGCTCTGTCTTTGAAAACAAACACAGTGATTATTATTAATATTAACAATTAATAATAATCACTGTTGTTTTTCTGGACTGTGCTTTCTTCTGGAAATCTCGTTTTCTTTTTTACCACTAAACTTGCAGTTATGTTTTTTCTTGTTCTCCTACTTTTTCTCCTACTGGCTTTTTTTTTTTTTTTTTTTTTTTTTTTTTTTTTTTTTTTGTCATACAGAAGTAGTAGGGAGAAAAGAATAAAGAGAAGGAAACCACATTATATTCTGACAAGAACACTGTGCTTATCATGGCCATGACTTGCTTATCAGATTGCTTCAGTTTCCTGTGACTTGGTGGCGTGATATTTAACATTCTCTTTCATAAGCTTGTTGTTTACAGCAATTTTCTCTTTCTGCTTAGCCTAATGATGACAAGAGGGTCCACCCTGGAGAGTTCAGCCTCCAGCCTTTGAAGGTCTCATTTGAACATGTTTGCAGTGTGAGGAATGGTTTGAGGCTGTGCAATTTAACATGAGAGAAGAGGGGAAAAACATCACCAGCAAAAAATCCTCTCCTCCTCATTTTTATTTGTCCTTATTTGGGACTCTTAGGGGCTCTTAAAATATAGGTCAAAGGTACATGCAGATTTAGTATGGTAAAAGGCATATTGTAGTGTCCTTGTTTCCAGAAGGGGATGAGGCATGCTTTGTTTGAAAGGCTCTGTCTATAGCACAGCCCATGTCCCTTACTGCCACTTCTGCTCTTCCTCCTGCTTGTTCTTGGGACTTCAGTACATTTTAAAGCTCCTGTCTTCTTGTATGCATCAACTCTTCTTCCTCTCCATCTTTCTATCATACACTTTGGAAGGAAAAATAACATATGCAGCAGAAACGTCCTTGGCTACAGATTGGCTCAGTAGTTTGCATTTCATGGTGGCCTCTGCCTTTCTGGACCCACAAGTCCTCATGTGTAGGCTATTATTTGGAGAGGTAAAATATACGCAATGGCAGGGGACCTGAATTAGAGTTACGGGATACAATGTATCCCATTGATGTCAAATTCTCTTCTTAATGATCTGAACCTGTTTCTGCTACGCAGTGCCTGTTACTGAAAGTCAACTGAGTGGTAGCATTCCCCATGTCTTATATGATCACAGCCTGGCCTCACTCTGGAAATGTGTGCTTTAGGTAGGTCTCGTAGCAGGTTTCCTAGTCCTTCACATTCCTTGCTTCCTCCTCCCTTTTTCCCAGAAGTGTTAGAGTCACAAGTTGAATGAATGACAGTGCAGAATGAACTGGGCTGTGGTTCTTGGTGATGCGTTTTGCTTGGGCTACTGCTCACTTGCAGGCTGGTGTCAAGCCCTGTGCTGCTGTTACCTGTGTTGCATTCAGCTCCTGGCTGCTCTAGGGACACATATATCCTTGCCTATTGATCTGAAAGCCCTCGACATCATTATATTAAAGCAAAAATACACACTGCTTCTTGTGCACGTAGCTGTCCTCTAATCTAAATTTGAGTATCTTAAATCTGTATTAATGAACAATATTTTATCCTTCAGTATGGTGTTTAAAGATAACCTCCACTTCATATTTACAAGAGCTGTTTTCTCAGATTTTGTTTCTCTGATTTACATCCTGATATCAATTTATTTACGTTTTTATCTGTTTTTGCAGTAGCACTGAAGGTTTAAGAGAGAAGATCTTATTAAAGCCCTCTGTACTTTGCAGACTGTGAGCTGCTATCCTAATCTCTTGCTAAGGCACTCGAGGAGTCAAAAATATAGAACGTGCATTAATAATGTTTTTACTGTTAACATGCTATATCTTAGATGCACTACATCAAGCCAGTGAATGCATCCAGGCATTATTTCAAGCACATTGAAATAATACAGAAGTTTTTGTTATTTAGGTTTGAATTTTATTATTATCATTGTTTCCTGCCTCCAACTCCTTTATTTGCATTAGCATAGGAAAGCACTGATTATAGATGTTATTAATTAATTTGGATATAATGGAAGAACAGGCCAAGGGTAAGCAATTGAAAGCCAACTTTTAAATGTAAATTATAGCATGGTACATGATCTTTATGGTATAAATCTCATAGCACTTAATAGGATTAGGACACTAAAATATAGTGTAGAACACTATCTGGATAGTCTTGCTTCCCATTGATCTGGATGTAAATATATTTCTGAATGAAGTTCAAACAACTTCAGGTTAAAGAGGAAAAATTTACAGGGGAACAGAAGTCCTTGGTGCATATCTAACATTTTTTCAAAGCATACTGATTTGGTCAGTTCAACATACAAAACAGGCATGCATCTGCTCCAGGTCTATAACTAACAGGGTTTTCTAGAAACCCAACCCTGCAGAAACAAATAAAATTTCACATATAAGACCATATCCTTACCTTTTGGACATAATTCAATAATTGTTATTCTCAGTCACTATGAATAAATAAATTACAGCTTGTAATTTATAAACAATTTACAAATGTATAAATAATTTACAAATTTGTGAACAATGGCTTGTAATATATTTTGAAGTATAATTCATGTTGGAATTACAAAACCAGATGTAGTTATTATCACATGGGGTGCACTTTCCAGCACTTTTCTAACTAGCTTATTACAGTATTGGTTGATGACCTTACCCTTGCTATTTAGAAAGGGAAAATGAAATTAAAAGAGGAAATGAAGTTCCACAGGAAGCAAAATTGGAAAAAGAAGACTTATTAAGCTACACATATGCAACATCTCAGTTTCAGTTGGTCCTGCTGCACTTGCACAATGGCTCCCATTGATGCCCAGCTCGAGCAGCTGCTTATGGGACAAGGCAATGCCTGGTGAAAGAAAATGTGGCACAAAATTCAGACCCTGGCAAAGAAACTTGTGTAGCAAGCAGATCATTGTCAACCACTTTTGTTTCATTTCTAGGTGCTTGATATTCCTGAGAAAATGAAAGGAATTTGATGCTTTTGCCAATGTTCTGTGTGCTGTTTGTAACATATTAAGTATCTCTTACAGAGGCCTGCTTCATGTCTCTTTGGTACCGAGGACAACACTGATGATAATGGCAGCAATGCTTATCACTTAAATGGCATTTTACAATTCAGAGTGTTGTGTAACAAACATTAATTAGTTCTCACAAGAGTCTTGCTGTGAAGTAGGTAAGTGTTGTTCTCCTATTACACACGGGGAATCTATAGCAAGGAGGTAAGTCATTCAGGGAGTCAGTGGCACTCAGGCACTCAGGCAATTGAAGCTAGTGAGTTTCTGCTTGCTAACTTTTGTTGAGTGCACTGCTTGTGCTGTGCTTAGTGAAAAATATGCTCCTATATTCCTAAAAATTTAGCACATCCATCAGTTCTACTATGATAGTACCATCAGGTGGAGCTTATATGGCTGTCTCACATTGAGCCTGTATTACCAACTCAAATACTGCATTTTATGAAGAAAATACACTTTGGAGCAGAAGGATATTTGCACATCTGAAATCCAGAGCCAGATACAGAAATGACATTGTGATCAAGCAGAAGAGCACCCTTTCTAAGTCAACAGAACAGGGCTCCTAACCATGCTGTCTTGTGACCAGCAGCACAAACTCTGCAGTGCTACATTGAGATGTCTCTACATTAATACCAAAAGATACCATCTCCAGTTTAGGAAATTGAAGGAAAAATTCTAAGGCTTATCCTACAGTGTATTCTTTATCCAGAGGGTGGCCAGGCCCTAGCACTGCTGCCCAGATTGCTGTGGGTGCCCCATACCTGGAGAGAGGCCAGGTTGGTTGGGGCCCTGGGCATCCTGAGCTGGTGGGGGCAGCCAGGCGGTGGCAGGAGGTTGGGCTGAGTGGGTTTTGAGGTCTCTTCCAACCCAACCATTCTGTGGTCCTTCTCTTTGAACAGTAGTTTTCCTGATGGTCTAAAACATGTCTAAACTTAGCTTTATGTTCTGTGTAAACAAATTCTCCTTTTCGCTGCACAATGATGTATCATTTTTAGGATACCACTCACCTCAAGGTCGTATTTGTGAGTCTGCATGAGCATTTGAAGGAGCACCAGTAAATACTGTTGAATTTAAAAGGTCTGAAGAAGAGTCTCTGTTGTGTAAGGGAGAAAAAAGAGGTCAGTAACTGCTGCAAATCATAGTTTTGTGATAAGGAAGTTGGTCTCATGATATTGTGATGGTAAAGGTGCCTGCACAGACCACAGTGCTATGGTGTGATTAAATGAAGGAGTGCTTAGCAGTAGTTAAATACTTGAACAATGAAATAGGGTCTCAGTGACTCAAGATACTACAGCACACATGGCAAATTAAAATTATGTAGTGTTCAGAGACCTCTGTAACCTCATATTGCAACAGTTTATTTGCTTTTCTCACTGTAAATCAAATATTTGATTTTTTAATATATTTATGGCATTTAATTTCCTTTTATTTTTTCAGTGGGGCTACAGGAAAAATAGTGAACAATTTTTGGTGCTTTGCCTTTCTCTTTAATCTTTTGTACTGTGGAAATGTGTGTAGGTGTGCAAAAAAATCATTTTGTGTAATTCTTATTCTTTCATGTACTGATCTCTTGCTTTCTCCTTTGCTTTCTCAGCTATGTTCACTTATTTCATCCTCGTCTCCTATCTTCTTTTCCTGTCTGCGTCCTGATTGTTCCTTCTTTCTACTTCTTGTTCTCCTGACTTCTTTTGCCTTTTCTTTCACAGCCCTGTATTCCTAGAGGTGAAAGACAGGCACACTAAACCAATGTGCCATTTAATTCCTCAGTTTTTATGAATCTCCTGATTTTGTTCTCTGCATGCAGGTGCTGTTTTTTGATGAGGTGAAGAATTGGTGTGGGGATACACAGTTAACAGTGATTAATATCCAGTGAAAAATAAAATGGGAGAGAGTTGAAAAATGCAAATAATGAGAGGGATCACAAAACCAGGGAATGAAGAGGTCCATTGATTTTAGTGTATCACCTTTTTGCTTTCAGAAATTCAGGTTTTAAATCCTAGTTGAGTTTGCAGGTAAGAGCAAATTAGATCTTATTCTGTTCCCCAAAGTCTCTGCATTGTGACCAAGCTGCAATCAGGTATGAGTGAGGATTTTATTTGACAGAATTCCAGAGAAGAGAAGATGGCAGCAGGCTGTACGGATGCACCTTTTGCCAATGCACAGGGACACCTTGCTTGCTGAACTGCCCGGGAACTTTGACTCCTTTTGTGCTGGTCTCCCAGCCTTTTACAGTGTTTGTCTAAATAAAACTGGTTATGCTGTACTCTTTTACTAAGCAGAATTCTGGCAGCAAAAACACAGTGATGCACAGGAATAAGTGAGATATCAATAGAAAGTCAGGCTGTAGTAAATAGGAAAGTGTCACCATTTCACATAATGTTAATCCTTGCTAGTATTTTTGAGCATACATTTTCAGACACATAAGTGAATCAAATCAGTGTAGTTCCTGAATTGCTTCAGTTATTTCAAAGTAAAAACAGAACAGTACAATGGTAAGTGGAGGCAGCATAGCAAGAATAATAGAATCCATTTACTCACCCCAGTATTTTTGTCATCTCAGTTGGAACTTAAGGTGGATTTTAGAGAGGTGGTGTAAGGCTAAAACTCTTCATGAAAGGACAGTAGTGTTTCCAAAGACACACACACACATATACAGAAAAACCACTAACTGCATTGCTTGGATTTGTTGCACTGGAAGCTTCCTAAAAATCATTGCTTTGGCTCCATAATGTCACATTTTAAAATATTCAGGTTGATCTTGTGGTTCATTACATAAAAAATTAATGATCTTGAAAGTATTACTGTGTTTATTTTAAAGAAACTGTTTTCTACATTTTAATTAAAAGTTATAATTCACCATCTTTTGACCAAGTTATCTTAAATCTTAATCTTATTGGTAATGGGTATTGGGCCAGATTCAGAGAGAAATACAATCCTTACTTAATGCAAACAGTAAAATATCAGCATTTCTAGAGATATGGTTTGGTTCAATTCATGTGCTGTGCTAACTCTGCCTTTTTAATTAGAAATATTCTCCTACTTATGCAAGAATACTGGGGAAAAAAGGGCATTGTCTTCCTCATTATGTATTCCATGTGAATTACAAATGGACAAAGCCAGGCATAATATGATGACTGTTTTGTTATTAAAGTACTTTAATAAGGTTAATGCTTCCATATGAATAGTTTTCAAAATAATTTTTTGTAGTTTAAGGTATGCTCTGGTCTAGTATAGTAATAAAGAATTTCCCTGTGGGGAAATAGTCAATCTTTTAATTTTGGCATGCAGAATTCATCTTTATTTTCCATTTTGAAAGAGCCAACAAAATGTCCAGTTTAAGGCACTTTGTAAGAGTAATTCTCCTTACATTCTGGTTAAAACTGTCTTATTGTGCTGCATCCAAGGGAAAAAATGGAAAAGAAAAATAGTCTGACTTAATGCAAAACAATGAGTGCAAAGTAAAAATAAAATATAAACCGTAAAGGACAGAGTATGCTTTGTTAAATGTAGACCTGAGTGATTTTTAAGGTTTTTTTTTCTGCCATGGCTTTTCATAAAGAAATCTGAAGCTGCACTGCAAGTAGTCAGGTATCCAGAAGAAAAGGAAAGTCTTACTGACTGCTTGCAAAACTGCCACAAGTAGGACCTTATCTATATGCATTACTTTGATTTCAAATTATTTTTAGCATGGCTTTTATTGTACTCATTGTTACATACATAAATCTTTAAAGTAATACGTTTTGTAAGAAGTGGTCATAAAAATTTACAGCCAGTAACTTTTCCCCTGTCCCTTACAATGATATTCTACTAAAACCATTAAATGGTTCTCATTAATGCCCTTTAAATGATTGTGTAATGACCCACAATCGCTTGTAAGTGAACAACCATTAAAGAATTACCAGTTCTTAGCATGCTTTTAAGTACAGTTTAAATACATGGGAGGTAATGTCTAATATATTAGGAAAAAATATTAAATTTGAAACTGTAAAAACATGATCGCTACAAAGGAATGAGTAGGTGTGAAACCTCCCCTGCACTGACCATAGCCTTCAGAGAGCACAGAGTAATAGCACTGCTTGTTTCACAGTGGCTTTTTTTTTTTTTTTTCTTTCCTTTCTTTCCTTTTTCAGAAATGCATCTGTACTTTTTATTTTCTGGAACAAACTGGTTTTACGAGCCTGATATTGAGATGATCCGTAAGGAGTGAAATGACAACAAGAGGATGACTTCCATACAAATGTGCTGAATTCAAAATCCCAGGCATACCTGCTAATGACTGTTATTGGAAAGTGTGACCTGCCTGGTACTTTCAAAGGGCAGCTTTGCTCTTGGGTAGTGTAAAAGCCCAAAAGCAAAAATAGAGCTCATTTCGAAGTTTTGAAATATGGGAAAGGGATATCCACATGCATAGCTGACCTTGAGTAGTCTCAGGAGTTTTCATCTCTCTGTATGCAAAGAAATGCGAGTGATTGAAAGGACATTTTTAATGAAGAGCATTAGTTTGATGGGGAGTCATGGCAATCTGCAGGATCTGGCCATCACAATTCCAGTCTGACCCATTACAGGAATCCTGGCTATGGCACTGGAGTCAGGGAGCTGCAGTGGTAGCTCTGCAGGCTGGGAGGAACATTTCACAAGGTGATCACAGAGCAAAACAAAACTAACCTGCTTTTGACGTTTATTGGTTGACAACCCTTCCCATGGCAGGAGATTGGAATTAGGCATCTTTAAGGTCCCTTCCAACACAAGCCATTCTATGATTCTGTGATTTTCAAGTGGCTGTTTAGGTTTGTAGACCCATGCAAGAAGTCTATTTCCCATTTTTAAGATCCAGCCTTGCTAACAGAACAGGAGGTAAAACTTGGCTTTGCTAGACTATTGGAAAGAGCTATCTATCCAGATTTGGAAACACTTGGTGAATTGGAGCCTAAACAAATTGATAATAAACAAGGAATGCAGATGCCTTCCACAACAGACCATTTTAATTAGCTCACTCGTTGTCTGGTGTCCTATCAATGTTTTTATTTTTTCTTTCCTTCAAAGCCTTAGATTCAGCTTTCAGAAACCAGATCATTGCTCTGAATGTGCTTTCTAGCTTTCTTTTAAACCTTCATTTCCGGACCTCACCTGTGTTTGCTACACTTCTTACTTAGCTGAAGACTGAAAAGATCTTCAGTTTATTTCTACTGCCTTATGTATCAGTCCCCCTAGAGAGAAATTCTTTATGGCTATCCCTTCCTCATCCTCCTGACCACCACCAGGCATTCTTTCTGAGCTCCAGCTCTTGTCCCATGGGGGTAGGACACATGGAAATGTACATAATGAAGCTGATACACTTTCTCTTTGCTAATTTGATTACGTTATCCTGCTATAACAACACTTTTTGGTCAGCCTTACATCCTTAAAATCTGAGGAAAATGAATTTCTGCTTCTCCAAAGCAAGAATATTAGGAGGTAATACTCTCATTAACTGATATTTCAGTAGTTTTAGATCCTCTGTAAACTAGCCTTTTGTATGAAACTGTCTATATAGGTAGCTTCTGTAGCCCCAGTACGATACTTCTGGGCAAATGGGCAAACTTTACTCAAATTCTCAAGGCTTCGCTGGTTTCAGCAAAGAATCATACAACAAACAAAAGTAGACACGTCTATTTAACTTTCAGCTAAAAAATATTTTTAAATCTGTTGAGTTTGTTCTCTGTTAGCAGTCTAAATAGCCTATTTTTGCCCTGACGTGCCATTGATTTAATTCTAGACCACTTGGTCCAAAAGAGACTTGAATCTTGTGCACAAACACCCACTGTCCAAACTTTTCTGAAGAATGCTCTCAGTCCTTGGAAGAAATTTGCTGAAACCAGCGTGTGAAATATTTTAGTTCCATGAAATTTCACCTAATCAAAATGTTCTAGCTGGTTATGCCCACTGCAGAGAGTATCTGACCACTAGTTTCCAAGGCAGCAGGCAGCCTAAGATTACATTCGACTTCACGGAATGTTTGGATGCACAGATTTCAGTAGTAGCAACAAATGCTTCCTATCATATTGTGTTTTCTGAGAATTGGATCCCTTCTCCTTACCACTGTAATCTACATATCTGTTGTCTCCTTGTGTGCTGCACCAGGGTAGTCACCATACCAGAAAGACACAAAATAAGAAAGATACCTTTCTAGCATTTTAGACCAACAGAATGTTGATTTTATGCATATTATTTTGTGTACATTTCTTGACTTTTTAAACTGAAATACATCATGGTACATAATTGCATCTTAATCTTCATCCTAGCAGATAGTAATCCAGATATAGTGCAGCCATTTACTTAACACATCTGTAAGCACAGCTGACCTGGATGTTTTCAGAACATCAGTCAGTGTGGAAGAACTTTCATCCAAATCTATGATCTGCGCATCCTGCATGAGAACAGCTTGTTTGTATGCAACTGAATAGGTTCAAAATAAGATACTGACACGGAGATAAACCAGAAAATTTTCAGTGGACAAATTTAGTGCAAGGAACTTCGTTATGGAGCTCAGAGTGGACCACAAAACAACCTAGAATGAAGAGTGTGCCAGTAAATTTGTGTGCTTGTATGTTAGGAAGCTGTTTGGAAGAACATCATGAGGAACATATGACCTTGTAAAGATATCCAGGCTCTCCATACTTGGGTAATGTGTAAGGTCAATCATTCTTTCTTACTGCTAAGGGCTCCAGGCACAGGAGGAAACTTTAAAATATTCAAGTGAGGACAAAACATGCCTCAAGTTTACCATAGCAAAGAAGTTACCTGGGGAATGATGTGAAAAAAGTTCAGATCCTCTGTCTGAGAAAGGGGAAGAGGGTTTGATTAGAAGGGATAGAGAAAAACATGGATTACCAGAAAGCTCATGATTTTGTGAACTATTGTGGCACCTCCAATTATTTGTCAGATTCTTCATCTGGTCAAGTCTTGCATGTTAATGCATGAGCAGAAAGAAATTTATGCTGGTGTTTGCTTTTTCATCCTGTGTCAAGTAATGAATTAATCCGGGTAGCTGTATGTATGGCTACATTTTTAAGCATATGCATGTTCATTTAAGTACACAGAGCTACAAAGTCAGCAGCCAGCTTTGGGCCTGCTTTGCAGAGGTATTTGAATAGTTGGAGACAGAAATTAACAACTTAGAGGAATTTTTCAGAGTAACAGGATACATTAGGCATAGTACATAAACACACATGAAAAATCTGTCTTGCTAAGGCATAAGATACTCCTGTAAATCTAGCACTATGTCTAAATAGCATGATACATTGCTATGCAGAGATGCCTGAACTCATTCGGAGTGAGCTAGCCTTGCCACCAGGAGCAACACAGCCATGTCATTATTCTGCATAGGCTCAGATTTGTTGTGCTGTAGTACCACATCTTGACTGTACGTGATACTTGGGCTAGCTCTCTGAGAGCAATCTCTTGAGCATCTCTGCATGGCGCTGCTTAGCATTATGTAGCTGTACCTCTGGAGCTATTTTAAAGTAATGACACTCTATTTCTGATGAAACCTATTATTCATCTTTCAAAGAAGAAAAGGAAAGGTTTAAAAAAGAGTGCTTTTAGTCTGAATATCTGGATTTGGTAGGAATACTGATGCTCTAAAAATATATCTATATTTTATCAGACCATAGTGAATTTGTACCCGAAGGAAGAAAATTTTATTTGTTTAAGTGTGTCTGTGATGAACATAGTTCTAGTATTTTGAAAGTCTGCATACTGCATACTGAAAATAGGTTCTTTGCCAAATGGGAATTGAAACGCATATACGTATTACACTATTTGCCTTAGAAGAAATTAATTTTCAGCCAGAAGCAGATAGGATTATTTAATATTTATCTTTAGGCACAGGAAGATGAATCTATTATTTTATACATCTATTTTGTTATTTTATATGTGCTCTCCATACAGATTTTCCTATAGGAGGTGCTGGTGTACTCTTGCTACATCAAGGTTAAAGGGTCTCCAGTTGTTGAACTGCCACAGCTCATGCTGCCTGGTGATTTTTCATAGGAGCCATAATCATCCTTGGGATGGAGAGAATTCTGCTGAGGCGTACTGGCAGAGTGCATGTGTCAGAGCAGTGCAAGGACAAGTGGGAAGGAGGGGGATTCCTTTCCTCATTTGCTTTCCATATTGATAATGTTGAACAACATTGTATAACCAAGTTGACTGATTTACTACCAGTGAGAGACTGGGCTGGAGTGCATAAAGTCATGGTATGACAGAGGAACATAGAGATGGGGACTGTTGAATATCAATGGAGCATTACTCTGCACTGTCAGCAAACTTTAGGATGACCACAGTGAGAGATGCTAAAATGTCATTTCATGGACCACGTTATGTGCAGCTTACAATGAATATTTTGTCTATGGTTTATTACATTTTTGATAAATTGTGACTTCTTGGACGAAAATGTAGTTAGCTTATCTCTAGCGTCATTTAAATACTTTTAAAGAACTGATTTTGCCCCCAAAGAATCATTCAGCAGCAGTCTGTAACCATGTGGTACTAATTTAAATTGCTGTAGCAATGGCAAGTTTCCTTCCTGAAATTAATAAATGCAATTTATAAGGAATGTTAAGTAATATCTAACATTTTAATGCTTTGTGAAATTCAGCCAAACTGATTAAATAATTAAATTTGCAGGGCTAGGGCAATAGCTTCACCGTAGGAAAGGAACAACACTTTGGAAACAGTGTACGTTCATTTAGACATATAACATGAATAGATATCATTAATGGTTTAGCTGTGCTAACAGGGGAATTGTGGAGTTAATCTCAATCCTGCCTTGTCCAACAGACACAAGGATGTTTTGAAGTAGCTGAGGTTATTTACACCGTGGTGCCAAATTGACCGTGCTCCTGAGGGGTGCAGCATTGCACACATGGACGGGCTGTGCTTAAATGGCTCAGGCAAGGGGCTCAGGTCTGCAGAGGACATCCAGAGCTTTCTGTCCAATATGAGCAGCAGTAGTCAGGGAGGTTTTAAAGAATAATATAGGATTATCTTTGGAGATTTTGCAGATCCCCTGTCCAGGAAGTTGAAGAAAACTATATTTGGTTATGGGTATTACCTTCATTTCCTGCTGGATTCCACAAGTCTGAGCCCCATGCTTCAGGGAGCTGTTTTCAGCTGTCTAAGCTGCAGCCTGACAGTGATTCTGAGCTGCTCCTGCTTTCCCAGAGAGCATGGAGCACTGCACCCTTGGCCTGTGCCAGCTCCAAAGCATGGTGCACGGAAGATCGCTGCTCCAGTGCATCCTGCATGGATGTGGTGTCTCAGAAGTTTGATGGCTGGGCTGAGAGGCTGGCTCTCATCTTTGCCTTCCAGCATGTTAATCTGGGCACACAGAGCTGAACAAGAAGTCCCAAGCTGCTGATGTTATGTTAGGACTAACAGTGTTCCTCACATTCTTTGTGCTAACATCCATGGGTCATGCTTTCCATGCCACACTAAGAAGGAAGTGGGAAGAAAAAGAACACTCAGAGACAGAGACTTGCTTTGGCAGGGTCTAACTACCAGATCCAGATGATAAGAGTCAGAAATATCAATGAAAAAACATCAAATATTTGAAGTCACAAAGCTTAGTAATTGAAATTTCAGTATGACACTTGCATAATCACACGGTGTCTGCTGCTGTCCCTTCAAAGTGAAACTAAGGCAGACATCTTGTTGGGGGTCTGTTATAGACCAGATATCCTCAGGGCACCCTGACCTGGAAGTCGTGGATGGGAAGCAGAATAAACCCCCCCATGTTTCAGATGGAGACAATTGGAGACCTACTACTCCTGAACTGCCACAACTCCATCAGGCCAGTTGGGATCCACCTGATGGTGCAGAGGAAGCTGGTGGAGGTGATAGCCAAGTTGCTTTCCATCATCTATCAGTATTCCTGGAAACCAGAAAGGTTCCAGTGGATTGGAGGCTTGCCAAGATGACTCCCACCTATAAGAATAGTTGTAGAGGGGAATCAGGGAACTAGAGGCCTGTCAGCCTGACCTTGATGCCAGGAAAAGTTATGGAGCAGATCATCTTGAGGGAGATCACATGGCATTTGCAGGACGACTGGATGATCAGACCTAGCCAGCATGTGTTCATGAAAGGCAGGTCCTGCTTGACCAACCTGATCTCCTGCTATGATTGAGTGAGCCTCCTGGTGGATGAGGGAAAGGCTGTTGATGTAGTCTACCTAGACTTCAACAAAGACACTGTGTCCCACAGTATTCTCATGGAGAAGCTGGCAGCTCATGGCTTGGACAAATCACTTTTTGCTGGCTAAAGAACTGGCTGGATGGCCAGGCCCAGAGAGTGATGGTGAGTGGAGTTACATCCAGCTGGCAACTGGTCACGAGTGGTGTTCCCCAGGGGTTGGTATTGGGACCTATCCTGTTCAATAGCTTTACTGACGACCTGGATGAGGGCATTGAGTGTACCCTCAGTAAGTTTGTAGATGACACCAAGTTGGGAGGAAGTGTCAATCTGCCTGGGGTAGGAAGGCCTCTACAGAGGGATCTGGACAGTCTGGATAGCTGGGCTGAGGTCAACAGGATGAAATTCAATAAGATCAAGTGCCAGGTCCTGCACTTTGGCTACAACAGCTCCAGGCAACACTACAGGCTTAGGACAGAGTGGCTGGAAGACTGTGTAGAGGAAATGGATCTGGGAGTATTGATCAGTACTTGATCAGTGAACATGAGCTAGCAGTGTGCCAAGGTGGCCAAGAAGGCCAATGGCATCCTGGTTTGTATCAGAAATAGTGTTGCCAGCAGGAGAAGGGATCATCCCTCAGCACTGGTGAGGCTGCATCTTGAGTACTGTGTTCAGTTTTGGGCCCCTCACTGCAAGAAAGACATTCAGGCACTAGAGTGTGTTCAAAGAAGGGCAACAAAGCTGGTGAGGGGTCTGGAGCACAGGCCTTATGAGGAGCAGCTGAAGGAGCTGGGAATGTTCAGCCTGGAGGTGGGCTAGGGGTGACCTACAACTACCTGAAAGGAGATTGTGGCAAGGTGGGGATTGGCCTCTTCTCCCATGTAAGTAGAGACAGGACTAGAGGGAATGGCCTGTAGTTGTGATTCAGGTTGGACGTAAGGAGATACTTCTCTGAGAGAGAGATGATGTGCTGGAATGGGCTGCCCAAGGAGGTGGTGGAGTCTCTGTCCCTGGAGATGTTCAGGAAATGTTTAGATATTGTATTGAGGGACATGGTTTAGTGAGAAATACTGGTGATAGGTGGATAGTTGGATGGGATGGTCTTAGAGGTTTTATCCAACCTTGGTGATTCTGTGATTCAATCATTTTATAATAATCATGACTGTTTCAATGCTTTGAAACATACTGTTCTTTGGCAATTCACACATTTTGCTATTTGTGAGATTGGTAAAAGCTTCTAAAATGAAATAGAACTATATATTGAATTCAGATATCTCACAGTACAACTTTCCTTTAATAAATGATTTGCAGTTTGACTTGTTAGACTAGTACTATATTACCAGTAAAGAGCATTTCATGCCACAGCTTTAAAATTAAAATAAATAAAATTAAATCATTTATCTTAAAATGGAGTGGTCAAAATATAAATGATCAAATACTATGCATGTAATATTTGTGTTGAAAAAATATTTTAAAATTGCTGGAATTCCTCAATTTTCAGTGAAAATACAGAAATTCAGGAAAAAGTTTTTCCAAAATAGTCCATACATGATCATTCATCCTTAAATCTTGAGAAATCAAGACTCTATTTTAAGGAGGCAGGATGTTTGGAGAGGTATAAGGGATGTTTGGAGAGGCTTTCTGATGTCAGTGAGCAACTATGTAGGCTCTGTGGCAGTCTGTGCCTCTCTTCTGCAGCATCACATTCAGAGAGAAAGGAAGACTTCTTCCACAGCTATTTTAATAATGAAAATGTCTTCCCATCCCTGTATGACTGACATTGACCAGGGCCTTAAAAATGGCGAAGCCAAATTTCTGCCTAATGTTGCTGCTCTGGTGAAACGCAAATCCTGAGAGAGAGAGGTGTCATTTGTACATTCTCTTGTGAGCAAAGGAGAGGATCTTCCTAAGTAGAATAATGAACAATCCTTTTTAAATAAAATTGAAATGAACAAAATAGAGGGAGGAAGAGAAACTGTTCGGTTGGCATCTTACTGCAAAATCAGTTGGTAAATTTGGCCATGGCTGTAGAAACAACTTCAGGTGTGCCTGCTCACTGAATGATTTGTGTGGCTGTTGTGCAGTGTTTCTCCTTCTTACTGGCCACATGAAGAGGTAACAGTGCTTCAGAACAGCTGAAATGTTTTGTTCTACCCAAAATAAAATGACAGACTTAAAAAATATATATATGTATATATATCCTGAGAATTATGGATTAACTAGAATATATTCAGGAATAAATTTAAATATTTCATTATTTCTTATAAAACCACAAACAGTAAATATTTAGACACTTATCAATTATAACACAAAAAAACTTGAATTCAGAAGACTTGCAAATGATTGAAATCCAGAGCAGCTCAGGATGTGATAGAAATTTTTGTACCTTTTGATATCCTTGCTATAAAATCAGCGTATGCAATTGTAGAAATTTAGTATCATTTTAGTGATTTCCTGAGAAACAATTAGAAATGCTTTGTTTATTTTAAAGTTGTCTACATTTTAAATTATTACTGGAGCTTTCACCTCTTACAGTGGAAGGCAAGAAGCACTCAGCTGAATCTACCTGACGGTACTGAATGTGGAAATTGGGTTTCATTTAAGATTCCAACTGAGACGTAGCAAATGTTGGGTGCAGAAAAATTTTACAGCCAGAGTTTGTGAGGATTCAGCTTTTCCGTATTGTCTGCCTTGATGTTTATTGTTAACGTATCTCCTGCAAGCTTCTGCTTAGAAATGTCCTTTACCTAGTACTGACAGCTTACTCTACATGGTGTATGTGTATCTTTTACAATAAGTCTCTTAAATCAGTAAAGCAGCTGGTCCCAACAAAATTACATGTGCATTTGTACACCAGAAAGGAAGGCACAGCGTGGCTCTGTACTTGAAAAAAAGTATTATGATGCTTGTGTTCATTATATATAAAATAGAAAATGTATTTTTACATGAATAGAAGAATAAAATAAATGACCTGCGTGTAGTCATTGTATCAAGTAGTTACCTTCTGGTAGTTCCTCCAGCATCTCTCAGTTACATCTGAACTTTCCTCCCTTGTCTACTTCCGAACAGTTTGCAGTCACTGAATACGAGATAATAATCCTGCTGCAAAATCTCTGCCAGGATGCACCGTGTAGGTCACTGCTGTTTTAACTCCCCATCACTGCTGGAGAAGGGTTTTGTGGCTGTAACAATTAGGAAAGCATTGTGCCAAAATAGAGTCAAGATCTCGGCGGTGTTCATTCCTTTGGGGTGGAGGCTGGCCAGGTGGTGGCTTAGAGCAGCCGTGTGCTGGAACTGCTTGGCACTGCTGGTGCGTGTACTAAAGGCACACTCTCACATGCAATACCTGTGCTGAAGTGAGCTTTTGTGTTTGATAAGGACTTAAAAGTGCAAAGCAAAACATCAAGCTCTGTAGCCAATAAGTAATATAGTAAGCTTTTAAGTGAGCGCTTCACAGCACAGTAAGAAATGTTCCAAGGCAGTGGCAAAGGACCTTGAGCAGGTACCTGTGCTGCCTGCTGCCTGCACAGCCTCTGCTCCCTGCTCAGCTCCACTTGTGCTGCTCAAATCTGCTGGTGCTCCTAACCAGACTATAGCTAATTGACTTGGCCTCTCCTGATACAGAACTCTACACTGTAGCCATAATAAATCTGATTTTAAGAGCTCCGTGACTTTTTATTATTATTATTATTATATTTATGAGATTACCTGAGGTTGTGTTTTTTGGGAAGTTCTGCATTGTTGCACTACAGGCAGGCTGGGGTCTACAGGATGGGAGAAGCTAAATAAAACAAAATCTTCAACTAAGCACTGGTTATGAGGAACCAGAATGCCCCCTCAAATGCACTTTGTTCTGAAAACAACTTATTCCAGCATACATCATGCTGTGTTTACCACTTTCTGATTTAGTTTTTGTGTACTCAACCAAGTCCCAGACCTCCAACCTGTAATGAATATAAATACTCCATCCAACTCTTCAGGCCATTTCTCTCATGGAACTGCTGGTGAGCTGATCAGGCACAGTTTTTTAGCTGTTGTTACTGAAGTCTAGAGCAGTTCCTTCTAAAATAAGAAATGTTGGTCTTACTGATTCTTGTTTTACTGTTGCGCTTTTTATTTGAATCAAATGATGGAAAATGTAATATAATCTTGATAAGGATATCAGTAAGAAGGTTTCTAGAAAGGTGGTTTATTAGAGATACTGTATTTCTTAGTTATTTGTTAGGGATTCTTGTTTCTAATATGAACGCAAGTATCCTGTTACTAACTAGCTGTGAGCTGTGTCCTGATCAGCTTTGTTTCCATACGAAATGCTATTGATGGCAAAAGCAATGCACTCTGATTTGATAACTGCTACTAATGAGGTTTCATTGCTGAATTTATTGAAGTTTGTACTGAAGTAGTATGCTTCATGGTCAAACATACCCATGAAGAAAGTGTACCTCAAATACTGGTACGCACTGTTAGGGCAGATTTACTTTCACACTGCTTGGTTTTCAGTTTGGAAGATCTTGAAGTTGTATCCCACAACCTAACACTCACAATCTTTTATGTTGCGGTAAAATATGTAATTTTGTTCTTAGGTGCCATTCCTTAAGACATGAACAGTCCTTTCTTTAAAAAGGGTGTTATTTTTCTGTCCTGGATTCACTTTGCCCAGTGTTACAGGCTAAGAGCCTAGGGCAAGGAATGTGGGGAAAAGTTTTGTTTGGGGGAGGAAACTGGAAATAGGATTAACTCTAACAGTAATATAAATATTAAACAACAAAATTACATCTATAATAAGTGTAAAACTATACATATATTTAAAAATTCAGAGTAACCCACTTCTCGCTTTTCCCTTAGAATACTATAGAGCTGTATCCAGCTTTTGTGGCAGTACTGGTGAGGCTGACCACATGGTGAGGTCTGCGCTTTCTGGGTCACTGATGTTTTGTTTTGGTGCTCTTCTCTTCTGGTCTTGTTTTTATGTTTTTTCTTCCCTTCTGGGACACAAATAAGATGATCATTTGAATATATTTGGGGAAGGTGCCTCAGAAGCACTGGGCTCACAGCACTGCAAACTGGCTGCAGGCTTACAGCCTCCACAGATGTCCCTGGGCTCCCAGAGAGCCTCACATCCTTACAGAGCAGGCCCTGCAAGAACCATGTAACAAAGCAGCAACATTTGTTTTTCCTTATCTGTCTAGGGTCTGCCCTAGCGAGTTTAATTTTCTCTAGTTTTCATATTTAGCTTGGAAGCTTTGCTCTTCTCCAGGAGCAGTAACTGTTTGGGTATTTGCTTCCTCTGTAATGCAGTTTCCAGCATGAGTGTGATGCCATGAATGTATGCTGAGCCTTATTTTTGATGTTTTACTGGCTGTGTAAGGCTATGTAAGTAGGTGCCTGATACCTAGAAAGCTGAAAATGCATCAACATTTTGAGGCATTTGATGTTTCAGCGTTGCAGCTCAGCTCAACCTGGGCTGAGGAGAAGCAAAGCCTGCACTGAAAGAAGTGCATATTGTCAGGTAAAATTTACTGCAAAGAGGAGTGATATGAATAGAAAACATATACAGTAGCTTGCTGCATGCTCGCAGGTCTTTTCTGGGCTCCTAAATGTTAACTGGGTAGTAATGTAAGTTATTACACTCATTAAATTAGGCCACAAACAAGTCAACAATGATTCAGCAAAATGGTTTTGTTTGTATAGTGCGAGGAAGTCTGATAGATATCCAGTCAAACATTTATAGCTAAATGGATGAAGATTTTAACATTACAGCCTAATAAAAACCCCATACTGTGTGATTAAATAAGAAGGAAAGCAGTAAAAAAGAGGAAGCGTAATGATGGTAACATGTAGGTCAGTTACAATTTAATTGTCACTGCACTTCATTGCTAACATATCAATTCTCTGCTGCTTAGCTGAGCAGAAAACAACAACTTACCATGTACAGTGGGCCCGCGACTGCTCATCAAACCCCCCACGTACATCACCTGCTTTCGACGACTTCCTTAACAGCCGCGTGAAGCCTTCCTGCTTTAATAGGATAATCTTGCTGGAAGCTCCCGCTGGCTGTGTCCTCCCTGTGCTCAATGCATCAGTGATCAGTAAATTTACTTCTCGCTCTGCATAGATGCTAAAATTAGGTTGTTTGCATTACAACTTTCAGTACTCCTGCAACAAGAAACACCTGCTTGCAAATTTATGTAGTTTTATTTAATGGTTTAAAATAACGATAGCTTTACAGTGGCAATACTCTGATGTACTATACTGGAAGAGCACACAGCTGATCATTTTTCTTACTTATCCAATTTATGCTGTATCTCCTTGCCATACAAGGTATTGCTTCGTTAACATTAATTACAGCTTTAGAAACTCTGTGGAAGAATTTATTCCTGCCAACTTTTTCCACCATCTTACATTGCCAGGGGTACTAAGGAAAGCTGCAAGGGGCTTTCTATTTTTAAAATCTGTGTAATTCAGGGAGATCTTGAGATCTTTGAAGACGTGTTGGCTTTGGCACCTTCTAAAAATGTGAACTCTAAATAATTGTCTGTCTGGCACACTTATGCTGATCTATAGTAAAGACTTAAGGCAGTACATAAGTGAACTATTAATTCAGGTACCTAAGGTGACATTTTTTACCCAGTCCTACAGAGCCATTTTTATAGAGCACAATTCCCATTTGCAAAATAGAAACCTAAAATGTTGGCGGGGTGGGGGAAACATGGCAACAGTTTGAGAATTTCAAGAGAGAGACTGGGAAAAATCTTTTCTAAACCTTATTTTTTTTGCAAAATTGTTTTAGAGTGAATTCATTCAGAAAACATCAAATCTAATTGTTGACACATTCTCCTATTCAGAGTTAAGGGGAAACTTTTGTGATCAGTATGGAAAGACTGTTCCAGCAAATACAGCTATGCTTTTTGAGCAATGTAAAAGCCAGATACAAATGATGGCACTGTGCTGGAACAAGTGGATTTGGTACTTGTAAGATAATGTAAAGGAATGGATATGTCTTTGAAGAAGGCATATAACATTTAACTGTCACCACACTGTGTGCTCAGCTGTTAAGCTGCGTACCTGCTTTCTGATTCTCAAAACTCACACTGCATTTTTAGGTTTGGTGTGGGCTGATGCCTCCCCATGGACAACTGAATATCACTGAAATTCCTCATTCTCAGTGCAGTGGCACTCAGCCCTGCAGCTGGTGGTGGTAAGGTGAAGCTTTGTAGCTACTGGACTCTTACTTCCTTCCCTGAAAATCTACAGTCCTCTCAAGTTCTCCATGACCTAAAGCAGCTGGGGAAGAACTGCTGTGAAAGTCTGTGTCCTGAAAACTAAGTACATGTGAACTTGGTGCTAGCATAGAAAAGATACACATTTCTATACTGTAACAGCAAAAGAAATTGAAAAATTGTTTTCCTTTTTGTTGTTTCACTAAACTTCAGCTCAATATAATTTACAAAATTATGGGATCTGTGAAGTTTGACAGCTTCAGTTACAGATGCTTCCATCCAGAGCACCACATACTTGTATTTTGAGAATTGGATAAACCCTTGCCAGGTTTCCTGGTTCTGAAAGAAGTGGAAACCCATCTTTATAAATGACACTAGGGCCTAATGTTAAGATGGAGAATGAAAGGCTGGAGGAGGCTTATTGCACTGTATGTCTCTGCTCCTTAATGAAGAGCAGCAAGCAGTGAGCTCTTTGTATGCCTTTAGAGGGAGACTATTGGGAAGGCATTTTTCCAGCCTTGTTGACAGTTCTCTGCATTCTTTACTATGGAAACTATTGTAGAGCTCCTGTAGACTTCTTGTCTTTCTCATTTGTCCTCACTGGCAGGTTCTTTGAATTACGAGTGATTTTCTGAGTTGTGATGTGGAACTCGACATGACACTGAAATGGCACTTCTACTTTTAACTGCTGACCTAAAAACTTTAGCTGGTCTGGGTTAGGAAGACTCATGAGAGCTGGGGCTTCTACATCAATAAGAGGTGATACTTGTGTAATGTAGTAACATTCATCATTAAATCTGTGTCCGTGGCTTTACTGGATTAAGGTCCTCTGAACTCTGGGTACACTCTGACTGTGAAGCAGGCCCTAATAAAACATAATTTAGGATTTCCTTACAAAAAATTCAAGGTTTTTTCCTCTCTAAAGCTGTTTCAAGTGCAAGAATGTAATATGTCTTGCTGAATATGTGGTGGGTTCTTGTAGTGTGTGATAGCTGCATGCATTTTTAGTACAAAGGCAATGGCCATATGCATCCAAACTCAGGTGAAAAAAGACAGAAAAAAACCATAGTTATTCATATCTGAAAATTAAATTATCTGTTGTTTTTAAAAAAGGGCTTTTTAACTTATTATTTTAAAAAAAAAAACAAAACAAAACAGTCTTTTTCTGAAGAAAACACCATGTATCACAGTGCTGTGGGATTTGAGTGCCAAAACACAACCTATGCCATTGTTGCAGATGTATTGCTACAGCTTTTTTTCGTTACCATCCAAAATATTTTCTGATTTAAACTATCTAGAAATGTTGCCCGAAAGAATATCTGCATTTGTAAGATGAGAGGAGCTTAAGAATGTAGGTCTGTGGCTTATTCAAAGTTCATGAGTCAGGAGAGATTCTTCCAGTAAGTTAAAAGTGTATAGAATGAGCTGACTTCCTAGGACGCCGTGGCTGCAAGATGTCCTCAGGACAAAAGTCTCAATGGGGGCTGTTTTCATATCCCTTACAAGTAGCTAGTTTGAGCACTTGCAAGTGGACAATATTATTTATATATGTATTTCTGAATCTCTGAACCATCAGTATCTTTGGGGCCATCCTTTGGTGACCATGAGTATCTACAGGGTAGAAAATCACTCACTGACAATACTTCATGCATGTATCTTGTACCTATTATGTATCTGAAGTCCACGGCTGCTTGGAATCCTTAGGACTCATCCCTCTGGACACGTTGTCTCCCCCAAAGAGGGTTCTGGTCCTTTCTCACTGGCCTTTAGGAGCAGGATTTGCTTTCATAGGTAATAGGCCTCTCCCTGTGAAATAATTTAATAGCAAGTGCACTCCTCTGAGCACCTGCGAGCACCAGTAGGCTTTCTGCCTTCCAGCAGCAGTGTCTCCTACAGCTCCCCATGGTGCTATACGTCTTGACAACCCACACCCTTGCTCAGCGTGGCCAGCACCTAATAGGCACCGTGGAGTCCCATTGAAATAGCATGTATTAGTGGCTTTAGAGTAAACTGCTTGCAAAAATCAACCTAGATAAAATACCCAGATGTTTATGGTCAAAAGGTGTATTGGGAGCCAGTGAGGCAGCAAAGGCCTATTTGGACTGTGTGTTTCAAGGCTTAACAAGATTAACATCTGCATTTGCAAGCTTCTACCAATTGAATCTTGCTTTTTCTATACCCCTTTGTTTTGTTGAGTTAAAAAGAGAGTTTTAAAAAGAAAGTCTTCTCAGTAGTGTGAGACAAATGCAGCTTGGGCTGCACTTGTCTGATGCAATCAGGAGCATGGCAAAGGAATTAATTGCTGCAGAAAAGATGTATTTGATTCCCTTTCTGGAACACAACAAGTCTGTAAAACAAATACGACACTTGTAGGTGTACCTAGTTTCCCCTTACCACAGTTACTCCAGTGACGTGACATAAGCCCACTGCCCAGTTATAAAAAATGATCACGGCCATGGATGAAAACAAAATCCAGCAACAGCAAAGTTCACTGTTTTATGTTGCTGTCTTTCAGTGCTATGGTAGTGCTTACCCTATTTGAGAAAAAGGGAAACAGAGATGTAGTTTACTTAAAACAAACAAAGAAAAAGCCACATGCACACAAAGATCGGGGGTGACAGCCCAGCTCCACAGACGTGTGGCAAGCTGTGCTTTTTCCAAAGCTCCCTTCTCTCTGCTGACCAAAGAGCATCTATGACAGCATTATCCCCTTGGTGCATCTCATGCTTTCATTCTGCTTTCTCACATAATGCAGAATGTGTAGCACAACCTCCTTGCTTCAGTGGGTGGCAAAGGGTGAGATCTGGGAAATACAGCCCCATTCCTCCCGGGTGAAGGGATGCAGCCTAATCTGGTTTTCATAGCCACCTGGCTTCGGTGTGTAAATGAAAAGGCAGTGTATTCTGTAAATTGTAGGTGGCAATATCTTTTGCACTTTGAGTCAGCAGGAGATAAAATCACAAGGAGACATCTTTATCCCGTACCACAGAGCTCCAGAGCCCCAGCACTCTGTACAGGTGTTGTCCTTGGGCTTTTGCTGGGATGAGGGATGGGTCCCACCTTTGCTACCTGAGCCACAGGTATGGCACATGCTTCTTGCAGCTGCTGTTGCTGGTGCTGTTCTGCGTCTCCAACATAATTTTAGGTGGCTTATTAGACTTATGATTGATGACAGACAAAAGAGGATATACAGCTACTCACTGACATTCATGCTTGCCTTTTAAATATCATACTCTGTGGCTTCAGATCTCTATTTTACACTCAAGTGCTCTAAGCCCCACATTAGTGCATCTCTTCCTCCTCCGAATTAGCGTATTCCCTTAAATTCACTCATATTTCAGCAGCCGGTCTTTAAAGCAAATTGTGCATTATTTGCCCTTTTCTTTTTTCTCCTTGCATTCCTTACTTCTCAGTCCAGCATGAACTCTCCACTGTGACTAAATTATAAACATTCTGCTTGCCGTTATGTCGGACCCCAGCTATTTTTTTTCTTCCTTATTAAATTATGTTTACCTGAATACATCAGGTTCATTTCACCTAGGCAGGATGTCCCATTAAGCATGACAAGTAGGAGGTTGTGAGATTAATGCCCTTCTTGAGCCTGAATTAGTGTGTCAGCATCTTTTCAGACCTGGGACCACAGAATGTAGGAAGCATGCCATAATGGACCTTAGCCTTTAACTGAACTGCTCTAATATTATTCCTATAACAAGACTACTTTTAAAGAGGCTCATTATTGGCTTCATTAGATATGTTACTTGCATCAGTGGCTGTAGTTACTCGTATAATATAGAAGAGGTTAACATAGCGTATTTTTTATGTATTATATGGCATATAGCTTGAAGTAGCCAAAAGGTTTATGGCGATGTAATTGGTAGTTAGTGTGAAATTTGTAAGACAAATAGACAATACCTAGGGTAACCCCTATAATCCTCTCCTTTCAGTTTTTTACAGCCACCAAAGGGCCTCATTAAAACAGCAGTCAGCACCTTAGTGAAAAGATACAGTGCTTATAGTGCCCAAATGTGACAGAAAATCTGCATTTTGTAAATCTGACACCTTTGATAGATTATACAGTGTGAAGCCATTGCTTCTAAGCATTATGATAACGCTTAAGGTTCTCTTCTGAATCCAACCGTGCTATATTCACTGGATATAACAATGTGAAAAAGAGCTGGTTGAATAAAATAAAGCATGTGAGATGGAGAGGAGCCTTTTTCCCTTTGATGCAAAGCTCATCTCATGCAATGGGACTAACTGCTGTAGTTGATATTCCCGGCTCTGCTCGTACTTAGGGATATGTACATGTAAATATTGGCAAAATTACTGCTTAATATACAAATGCAAAAAGAAACTCTGCCTACATCAACCAGTTTATATGGCTCTGTAAGGAAGACTGCTTGTAGTGTTATGCTTGTGCAGAATGCTGATGGTGTTAAGGTTTCTTTTTTTTTTCCGGTTTAAAGGCCCGATTTTGTTCTCACTTAAACTTGTGTAAACCCAAGTGGATTCCAGTGCCCTCTGTGAGTCCTGCTGTCACTCAGACTCCTGTAAACTTGATGTAATGCACTGGCTTACATGGAATTAAATGGGTGGGTGCAATTAAAGGAGAATCTGACCAATGAATGCATTCTACTTTCAGCTTATTTATAATAACAAGAAAACAAAAATGAAAAATAGGTTTGCAGTACTGTGGTGGTTGCATGGAAGCTCACTCCTTGCTCTATAAGCTGTAGCTACATATGTTTGTTACTTACCAATATATTTGGTGGAGTGAACTGCTTGAAGCTGAGCAAACATGAGTTGCCATGGTTGATTAGTTACAACTATCTGCTCTTAATTGCAAAAGGCAACCTCAAAATCCAGAGGTCCAGAGCTGTGATTATTATCTTCCTCTTTTTTTTTTAAGAACTTGCCAAAAATAAAATGAAAACAATCACTTAGTAGTTCCCATTGCCTGGTTTGCCACTGAGTAAGTTTTTGTGCAGTTTTTGCTCAGGGGGACAGGATGTAGGTTACGATGTTTGCTTGGGCTCCAAACGTGGCAGCTGTTTACCCCTTCATCTGAAAGATTTCCTCTTGTATTAGAGCTGCTAAATAGACAAAGAGTGGAGTAAAAGTCACATTTGTTTCCCTGATAAAAAAAAAAAATTGCACCACTGACAATTCCTATAGAGGAATTCCACCTTAGTCCTCTGATAGTTTCAGAAAATGTACTGTTCAGTGTAGCTGAAATAGGAATGCAAAACATTAAAAAAGGGGAGGAGGGGATTCATGTGTGAAGCGTTTTATTCCCTCTTGGATTAGGATTTGTTCCTGCCCAGGGTAAATCTGCTGTTTCAAGGTGCAGAATCGATCCCTGTGGGTAATAAGGGCTGAGTAACACTGCTCAGTGATTCCGGGGGGGTTGATTTTGTTTTCTCTTGAAAGATATAAAGATAAAGTGAACCTGTTGAGCTGTTTTCTTCGCAAGAATTTTCACAACTTGAAATTTAAGTGCAAATGCATTCAAATACTGCAGCAAAACAGGAAATAACTGAAGTTACACTGCAGTTTACGTTCTGCTTTTACTATTGCATAATGTGGGGCACTTCTTTCTAGATGCTTATAACATTAAAAGCATTGGCAATATCAAAAGTACTCAAAAATTTTCTATTGTCCTTTAAATAAGAAAAAGCCACCTTTGTCTCACTGCATTACGTTGACTCCTCAAGCTGTTTTTTATCGTCAGCATCCTAACTGAAGAAGTGTCTTTCTACATTGTTGCAGTCTTCCAAGGTTTGTTGTTACAACACCTTGCTTTGCTTTTGCAAAAGCAGAATTAAAAATGCAAGGAGTGGAAGCTCTCTCTCCACCATGGTGCAAAGGAACTCTCTGCACTTCTGCTGCAGTGGCTTCTGAAGTGTCACTACCAAAGAACTGACTCCTTCTAATTGTGTTCCTTGTTTCCAGGTTCCCCAAAATTTGTGCCTTACTTCTCGCAAATCATACAGTTATTAAAATGTACACCAAAGAAAATCCCTAGAGAGAGACACAAGCCTCTCTCTCTCTTGTTTGATCTTTGGCCATTGATAGGCAAGGTCTTGAGCAGCTGAGTTGTGTGTCTTGGGCCATGTGAGTGGAGAGGTTCATGCTGGCCTCGGGTCCTCCTGGATGGTGGCCAGGCTGCCTCTCTCACCTGGGGTATCATGGCTTCACTGTAAAGCCTAGCATTCTATTTGTTTTAAAAAAAGGCACCCAAGTCTTTGTGCCTTGTGGTCACTGGTATAAAGCAGGGAGCAAATGGACATGCCTGGGTTTCTCGCGGAGGACGGTTGTGTGGCACCTAGATGGCTTTAATTTATCTTGCAGGACAATATGGAGCAGCATGTAACAGCAAACTGATTCTGTCCATGCATGCTAGAAGTAATTTTGTCTTAAACAGCAAAACAAGGGCTTGCTTAGGTGTGGATAATATTGAAATCAGGACCTGCAAGAAGCCTTTCAAATTATTTTACATATGTGTGTGTGTATACATATATATATGTATGCATATAAAAGCCTAGGGTTGGTCAATACAATGGCTTGCACTGCTAAAAGAGCATTTCTGAGTACTGTGTCTATGGTTTTTAATTCAGTGGGTTATTCACATCTGTTAGGTGAGAATTACAGAGTGCTGAAATAATGTATTCTTGTGTTTTAGATCTATCACTGCCAAGGGCTACTGAATAGTAAGTATCAACATCTGTGTTACTTCGTCTTTGAGTTTTCTGATTAAATGTGTCTAAACATTTCAGATGCTATTGGAAATAAAAATGAAAGTAGTTTTGAGCCGGTTTGATGTAGGATTTCACCAAAACATGCTAACAGCAAACATTAGTTAAAGGACTATATTTGCAATTAGCCCTAACTAACATTAACCTAGCATTCTGATTTGTATTATTGAAAGGACATTAGGCTCTTGAAACTGTAAGGAATGGAGTAAATATAAATAAAGGTACCTGTATTTTGACAGTGATGTTCCACCTCTGGTTCCCTGCATACACAAAAATCATTCAAATGCCTTTTCTTTCCCTGACAAAAATATTCATTAAAAACATTTCACTGTGCTGCCTTTTAATATAGCGCGGGCATTCAACCTGCGCAGGAAGCTCCCTGGAACCACACAAATACTGTGTAATTATCTTGTGGCTCCCCGCTGGCTGCTGCATATTCCAAGCACAAAGTGAGCAGCACATTTCTAGAGCCTGACTTCTGTCTTCATTGTCCCTGCTTGGAATATGAAGCTCCGCTTCATTATAGCATACCTGATCAAACTTGATAGATTTAGCCATTATTCTTGACTGTGTCAACTTTCTACAGCTTTTTTTTTTTTTTCCCCCTCTTTCTTGGGCTCTTTTGTTTTGCCACCCAGGGAATGCATCTTATTTCTAGGCGCTCTGCCTCTTTCTCTTTCTCTCTCTGTCTCTGCCTGCTCCCCCCCCAACCCCCCAACAAACCAAGGCTTCAGCAAATAATGCTGCTGGTGTGTCATGTGATTCAAGGAAAATAAGGCTTGCAATTTTTTTCTCAATTGTCCTTTATGGTTTTTATTGACTTTTTTTTCTTTTTCTTTTTTTTTTTTTTCAGTTTGTTTCTATAAAAAAAAAATTATACCGCAATATTGACATACAATACGGAAAAGCTTTGAAAAAATCCTTATTTTCTGTTAGTGGTGCAATAAATTTAATGTTGTGAGGATTTTTTGTCTGTTTTATGACAACTTTCAAGTAGCACTTCAGAGTTCATATTTTCAAGAATGATTCAGGCAAATTTATCTTATCAAATTTTATAAATCATTACTTTGTTTATTTAATCTAGCGACTTATCATCATGTTTTCTTTGCAAAAGGCATTAGATCATTCTCTGGGCAAATACAGATGTTAATATGACTGGTTTACCATAACAGATTGCTTTGTAGTTTTTGAGAGTTGCTATGCAACAATAGAGCTGCTCCGGCAGATTTTTAAAATACTGGATGAAACACGGAGCATTTTCATAGCTAACCTAACACAGATCCCTTAAATTGCTGCAAAACGAGTTAACCAACATGTGAAAAATCCGCTCCCAAATTTGTAAGGCTTACAGGGTCAACCCATTTTTACTGTCATGAATGAGCATGGTGAACAGAGTGCCAAAGCTTTTTAAGCTTTATATATAATCTGTAGTATTTCTCATATTGGTATGTATATTTTATAGGCACAATAATGTAGAAAACCACTTATTAATTTGGCTTATTAAGCAGCAGTTCTGAATTGTTCAAACTTTAGAAAGAAATCAGGCTTCTTTCCTTTTGTTTCTCATTTGGTTGCAGATTGGAAGGTAAAGCATGTCTTATAGTTTCCAGCAAGTTTACGGGGAGATTCTTATTGAGGTATATTGTGTAGCAGCATTTTAACACTTTCAAGCATCGGTCTGGCTTAGATTTAGTGTTATGCTTTTTAAATTAAAAAATCATTATTTTTTAGAGTGGCATTTTCAGTCTCACCAAAAGCTTCTCGGCATCTTAAAATGTAAATTGCAGAGAAGCAACACAAAGGATAAAGAGAAGATTTTGAAGGCAATCACAGTGATCACTTAATTCAGTCTCTGCATATCCACTTGGCATAAGGTAATTAGAGTGCCACATTGCTGTAAAGACAGAAAGCTTAGGGTACCATTCTGACTCACCCAGACGATAATACATGATTAGAAGTCAGTGACAGATCACAACTGCTGAATGACCCACCAAGGTCTTATCAAGGGCAAATCGCATAATTAGCAAGCACTTCGCTGGCAGAGGAGTACAGTGCTATTGTTCTGGCACAATCAAATTAGCCCAGCCAATGAGGTCACTGTTCCGTGACCTTAAAGATATTTCATGTTTTATTTTTCTACCATATAATAAAAAAAAATTTAAAAAAAAAAAGAGGGAAAAAAAAACAAGAAACAAAAAAACACACCACTTTAAACTGAGCTGAAGTTCTTATGGATGCTGCAAATATCCATTGTGAAGGCATTTCTGGAATACACTGCTGCCTCCTTAGTTCATCATGTTTGGAATAAAGGAGTTGGCTAATGCAGCCTGACCCTGGGGGCCACACATGTAATGGAGCCACTTTGACAGAAATTGGAGCATCTCGCCAGGCCTGGAACTCATTTGCCCTGAATGCATCCGTGGCATCCTGCACGGAGGGGGAGGGAGAGCCTTCATGCAAGCACACAATCTTTCCTTCATTATGATAATTAGCACAATTATCTTGATTTGCTCATTTTATCTGTATTTTCCCCAAGGTTTGGCCATTTCCCTTGTCTCTCCTGCTCCAAAGCGGGGCTCTCAGCTCAGGGCAGCAGTTGCTGGGGATCAGGGACATCAGGAGCACCCCAGGCATGTCACCCGCGGAGTGCCGCGGAACGGCCACAGTAAGATGTGCACACAGAGAAGCCTTCCAAGCCGTCCCCAGAAAGCCTCTTCTGACTTCTCGTATGGCAGAGCATCCTCAGGCTCACCAGGAACTGGAACCTCCCGATTCACAGCACAGCTCTCCAAAGCAGGCTCACCTTCAAACTCCTATTTTTCAGCTGAATTTGGAGTCACTGACACAAACTTCTTTTTTTTAGTCCTTTGTTCCCGAAACAGAAATACAGTTTTGAATTGATCTGCACACTTGTTAATATGCATGGTTTATAGGAACACCATTGTAAGTTTTAGGAAAAGTGAGAACATAGGCTTTATTTGTATTCTCTTCTGGTAGCCTGCATGTATTTGGGCTACGTATCCCAACCTCTCCTGGATAATTGAATCAAAAAGGTTTATAATGAGTTATCTCTGTCATGTCTTGGCCTCTGTCGTTGCTTTCCTTTACTGTGGTTTATTTATTTATTTTTAGCTTGGCTTAACTTAAGGGAGGAACTCTAAAATATTTACATGCTGCAAATTTAAAGATGAGCTTTCATTCTCAGTCAAAACGGAAATGAAATCTCAGCACTCAAGTGTCTTTTCCTGGGTTTGGAAGAGGTGGTGAAGATGAGATCTGCTATTGACAGCACCTTCTTTGGCTGTAATTAGTCGTGGTAGAAAGAAGAGCAGGAAATGAGGGCTAAGCTGCATGCTTAAATAGCATATTTCTCATGGCAGAATGTATGTGAATGCTCACCCTTGAGCCAGTTACATAATTCCAGATATAACCTCGCTCGTGTGTACCACACCTGCTTTATAGTGCTTGTGGTCCTTCCCATTCCCCAAGCACATTTTTATTGATAAATAAACAAATGTTCCTTACTGCCGTATGATATGTAGGTAAAATACAAGAATTCATTAGAGAAAGCAATTGAAATTAAAGATCAGTGATGCAGGGTCTTCCCTAAGAATTAATTCTGAAAATACATTCTATCTATTGTAAGTAGCCAGGCTGAGTCTGAGAAGTGTGCCATTGCAACTTTTCCTTGTCTGGCAGACAGCTTATTTCTACAGGTCTCGTTGATTGTGCAAACACAGGAACATTCTCTTTCCTTGAGAATTAATATTGACTGTGTATAGAGCGACAGCAGTGCTACAGCTATCTGCAAAATCATATAAACATATATAATTACTCTGAAAATCTAATCTATTTCTGGATACATAGTCCATGTGATAACTTTTGTTTCACTGGATAAAATGATGAATTATATACAAAGAAGCAATTACGGTTGTTCTTGAATCGGAGGTGGAAATGCACCCTTTGTATATACAGACCTGCTTTTAATAAAAGCCATTTATTTCTCCAGTTTTAAAAATGTGTGTGTGTGTATATGGATGAGTGTCGGTGTGTGGATGTTTACCTGTCTGTGTATAAATAAAATGAAAAACTGTGTCTTTGTATATCCTGCGTGTGTAGATGCATGTATAAGCATACAATAATTCATAGTCCCATAAGCTCTTGGTGGACATTCCTGCCTCAGTCATTCAGCCCCCACCATGAAAGTCCCCTAACAAACAGGATTAAAATTCACTCCTTTCAACCATCCTAGGCATTTATTCCTTCCTTTTCATTGAGCTACATTTGTCTGATTTAACAAGATAAGATTTGAGTGCTGATGCAGCCCGTTGTTAATGCAGCAGCCGCATCCACCATACCATCGACACTATGCATCAGAGGGATGCATAAATCAGGTATTCAAAAAAAATTAGATATGCAGCACACCAGTTTTATAGTCCCAGCCTCAGAAATTGAAATGGCCCAGATTAATGTATTATATCTTACACACTGTCCGAGTGAATCAACTTTAATATATTGAACAGATTCGCAGAACAAGACTTTGTTATCTAAGGAGCACTCGGAAGAAGGAATTGACCTGAGGATTTGATTTGGTTCAGGTAGTTCATGTTGTACAGCAGCATTTGAATAGTTTCACATAAAAATAAAATTTGTATCAGAAATATTTCACATCGTTCTGGGCTTGCTCATATTGAAGCTTTGCGGTGGGGCAATATGACAGAAACAATGTCCAGCAAAAAGATGATTTTAACCTTTGCTTCAGACACGTCAAAACAATATGATGTAATTTTAATGCAAACTGCTGTTTCATTGCAGAGGCGCTTCCACACACTGACTTTAACTAGTTTAGGTTTATGCTGAAAATGAAAAGCCCATTGAATTTCATGTATGATGGAAACGCCACAATTTACACTGAGCTGCTCCCAGAGCGCGCGTTCTGTGTGAAGCCGCGCGGTGCGACGGTTCCTATCGGACTGCACCTGCAGCATCAAGGGCAAATGAATGTTAGTGAGGTGCTGGGGCTGCTCCTGGTTTGGTGAATCACCCCAACTGTTAGAGTTTGGACACACATTTGCTTTTTGGAAATGCAGCAGCAGCCCTGAGTAAGATGGGGCGCAGTGAGGTGCAGGGCTGAGTCAAAGGCTCTCAAGTGCCGTGAGCTCGAGTTTGGGGGGGTCTCGTGTGATGCAAAAAGAGAGCACAGCATGTGATTGGAAAGTGCTCGCATCTGTAATTGTGCTCAGCTAATTAGCCAATATTCCATATTCTGAGCACCCATTACACACCTTGATGTAAAAACCAGGCATGTTATTGAGATGTTTTTGCTCCTATGGATATTGAAGATGCCTAGTAAGATTTAAAAATATGCGTCTATCTTACAGCACTTGGAATTGTTAGGTGCTTTTCAGACATCCCGCGCCTCTAAAATATGTCCACAGAGGGCTAGAGAGGTTTAAGTCTGCCCTTTTTGAGCATTTTATGTCAACCTATTTGTGCTGTGTAAAAAATAGATATTTAAGCAGGTAAAGGTAGGCTATGGCTGATCTAATGCGGTTATAGAGTAGCAGAAGACACAGAAACCTTGTTAAGTTGTACTAGATCTGGAGTCAAAGCCTGGGCTAGGGAGATGAACATGATGTATTTCCCCATAGGAAAGTAAATAATAGTGCAGGGAGAAGTCAAGTCTGGTCCAATATTTAAGGCTGTCCAATGGATCAGGCTAATGCCATGGCACGGGAGCCCCAGGAGTTGCCTGGGACGTGGAGGCATGTTTTGAGCCATCTGAGTTTCTTTGAGCACTCTCCAGGCACCAGTCAACTTCACATTTTTAGCTTCATCCAGAAGACAAAGTCCCATCTGAATTAATATCCCAGTCTTTTCTCTTTCATAGGCAATGTTGTAATTTACAGTAACTTGTACTAGGAAAGAAATTGTAATACATGTGTTATCTTTTTAACTTGAAGACAATATATGAATCAATTAGGCTGAGCTAAAATCCTTCCTGAACTTTCACCCTCCCACCTCTACTCCTGCCCCAGCCACTTGATATAAATTATGAGTCTTTCTTTTTTAGATCAAATTGTGTCTAGCTAGACTGGTAACAATGAAAGAGAGATATTATTATCGACTTAGCATTTATTGCATGCTATCAGAAAGGGCAATTTTGATTTGTCAACAAATTCACCGTCTTCTTGCATATAATAACTGTGAATAATTAGCACTAAATGCATACAGGAATCCAGCATAAGAAGGTTGGAATGTTTAAGATATGATTATATACTTAAATTTGGAAAAGCTGGCTCTTTTGCTCAGCATGTTCCTCATAAATGTTGAGACTGCATGTGAGCCATTTTCCTCCAAGGTCTAAGTGTGTGCTTAGCTTCTGCAGTGAGCAGGGAACTTTTCTTCCTTTTTTGCTAATTTATGTATTTTTTTCCTCCATGAAATTGGAAGTCATCAATTTTACAAAATCATATTATAAACTTATAAACTAGTATGAGTGGAAATATCTGGTAGAATTTGTGAAACTGTTAAACCATTCAGACAATTAGAAGAACATTTTAAAATCAAGTCACAGTTATTCCAGTGCATTAAGTATAACTCTTTAATGTTGCAGAGTCTGTGGCTTCCATCTGTTCCATCAATTAAACTGTACGTTGATCTATGAAGTTATTAGCATAGCCAAAGTTCCAAATAGATCTGTTTTGCCACCAAAGGAAAGCCAACATCATTTAGCAGGAGCAATAATGCAATTTCTATTACAAGCCCTCTCCCAGTATTTGTGTGTGTGTGTGTGTATGTGTGTTTCCTTTCATAATACAGATAGATTTGAACATTATGTGCTCCAGAAAAGAGAATCAGAGGGAGGTCGGGGTGGTGCTTTACTACCTGTGCTGTTGCAGGATAACTTGGATTTTTGTGAATAAAGTCATCAGAGAAACAGTTAGCAGAACAGACATTCCTTTATCCTGGTTACACTGGTGAGTCTCCTTGGCTGTTTCTAGCTGTCATCACCAAATAGAGGAGTGAGCTGTAGAGGCTGCTCACAGGTTCGGATAATTAAGAGAGTCTTGGCATCAATTCAAATGTGGTCCAATTTTCTCATGGAAGGGATGATGGCAGTAAAAATACTCATGTCTTTAGATGAGCCTGAGTCTTGTTCTTGAGGTTCAGCGCTGGGGTACAGCTAGCTTTGCATCAGACAGATGGTCCCTGAGTTTTCTGGACCACAATCCCACTTGAGTTTTGTTCATCCATTCATTGAGGGCTATGTAAGAACTGAGGTCAATTCTATTCTTGCTGATGGGTCTTGCTCACTTGATGGGTAACCATTCTCTGTCAAATGAAGTTCCTGTCTGATTTCTCATTTAGTTACAACTTGAGAAAAATGCAGCACATAACACTTGCAAACAGGAAAAAGGGGGCTGAAAACATCCATCAGAACACAAAAGAAATGCCTGTTGACAGCATTGGAGCTGGAGCAGTTTTCCATTGTCCACTTGATTTACTCGGACTCCTGGCAATGCAGGTGCATCTGCTGGATCTCAGAAATGGATACTCCCAGAAATTGATCCATATCACAATAAGTATTATGGCCACAGATCTCTGGCTGTAGGTAATGGATCTGTTACTGGTGCTGGCATAGAGTTAGAGATTTCGTATTGACAATTGGCTTGATCTCTTTATAATAGAATGATCTTTGACAGAGTGACTTTCATCCAGGCTCCCATTTCTTCCGGGGGCTAGGAGAGTAAGGGAATTGCTCTAAGCATAGGAAAAGAGGTGCTGATAATAATATGGCAACTGTCCCTTTCAGCGTTGTCAAACAGAATGGGTGACAAGGTTATCTTTGTTGGATCAGAAAGCAGAAATACATTGATAAAAAGGAGCATCAGAGTGCTTTGAGAACTCCTCAACAGGAAGAAGCGGTAGTGTTACCAAATAGCCCTTTTCATGGTGCAGTGAATAAGTTGTCCCTTTTTCTTGCTAAATGTCTTTCCAAGTTGAGGTGCTCTAAGTCTTTCAGGATGAGCTTTTCCTTGCCCATCCTTTCATCTTGGCTAGGTGTTTGTGTCTTACACACATAAAATTTCATAAAATAACTCTACGGGTCAAGTTTTCAAGCCACGTTCTCTGCATCTTTCCTCACAACCTCCTTTATCAAAGTTTGAGATTTTTTTGCAAAGTTAACTCTTGCCCCTGTTTTGATAGTAGACTCCTGGAATCTCATTCTCTCTACTTACCGTTGGAAACCTCCCTCTTTCTCTTTTCTTGTTGAATCCTTCTCAAACACAGTAGGTTTCCAAAGATTTTAGTCCCAAAGCAGTCTAGCCGGTCAAGAGAGGATTCAGCTACCCATCCAATCATCCCTTCTCTGTTGTAAAACTTGCACCAGTTACTCGGAAATTTGGAGCACCCTCAGTTTCCAGCATACTACAAATTGGGGAAATATGTCTTAACGTCTGTTACTGCTGCAAATAATAATCTTGATGCCACTTTCTTGGCTCTCACTCTCCGGGATGATGTAGTTCTCATTAGTGGTTGATACCTCCCATTTACATATATGTGACAAATGTGTTACTGAATGTAAACATCTTATGAAATATCATGCTGCATGCAAAACTAACCTCTCCAAGAGAGAACAAAACAGAAACCTCAGTCTGTCACACTACCCATCACTCTCACATTTTAGATTTGAATCAGACCTATTTAAACTCTGCTCTCATACTGGGAGAAGGATGGAGGGCAAGTGGGGCAGAAATGTTGAGTTCTGAAAAAGTCAGTGGCAGGCTGAAAAGTTCTGGCTAGATATCTTATTCCTCATGTACAGCTTGGCAGGGCACTGGTGGCAAAAGGTGAAGAGAAGATAGATACCTGCATGCTTCGAGTTACAGCAGGAAAATTCAGTGATAATGCTGTCAGAGATGCTCATTTTAAATAAATGTAAGGAATAACTGGTTAGAATTAAGCAATCCTTTTCAAGATTGCTTTTATGCAACAAATAAGGCAGTTTAAATTATCTATGTATTAGAGATCAAATATTTAGCAATACCAGGATTAATATATCAATATATGAAATAAACTGCAGTTCAGAGGATTCTTGACTGTTCAGTAATGTTGCTTGTACAGATATGTTCTCTTCATGAGAAGAAATGCACATTTCCATGTTTCCTTACTTTTCATTTTCTTTTTTTTTTTTTTAACAAAAAAATTAAGTCTGTGAACAAATTACTGTGTTTGAGAGAGAACTTGATGTTGGTAAATTATGGTCTTTTCCCAAGTTTCCCTTTTCCTTTAAGAAATAACCTTCCTATGCAGCACTGCTCTATTTTCTTTCTCTCTTTCATTCCCAGCATTTTACTTGTCCATATCATCCAAAATGCTGTGCTTGCCTTATAGCTCTATTTTTTTTTTCTTCTTACAGATACGTTTTTTGGGCTGGAGTAGTATTTCTGTATTTTTGCTTTCCCTGGTTTCCAGCACTTGCAACTGCTGCTAGTTCCTTGTAACACCAGGATTCACAGAACTGATATTGCAGTTTGCTTTGCATGGTTGGATTTCATTTGGATGCAATTCACAATTTGAAATAAAAATACAAATCCTTCTGACACTGTACGACTAACGCTGACCACAAAACAGGGCAAAGTAGGAAAAGTAGTGGCATATTCCATTTCAATTTTTAGCTTATACATTGTGGGGCTTTTTTTTCATTTTTTTTCCCCTCTCTCTTTGCAATTACGTGTAAAACACAAGTGAGGAATGATATGCTGCATCAAAAAAATTAAGTAATTTTTTTAAGCTCACTTTTTTTTCACTCTGTACTTTTGATTTTTGACACTGACCCTTCATCGCTCACTCTAAGGACAACTCCAGCAAAAAAATCCAAATTTCCTGTGTATCAAGGATAATTTCTTAAGTTCTTTATGACATTGTAATGGAGGAGATGCTTTTAAATACTGAATTAATTGAATTAAAAGGAAGAGTTTAATAGGAATTTATAGGGTTTCAGGGTTGAATGCTGCTATTTTGTGAGGTGAATCCGTCACCCTCAGTCAAAACTCATACTGATGGAAAAAAATACACTGTGCTGGCAATGACAGCATGTGACTTCCAGTGGTACATAGGAAAAAAGTTAATTCAGGTTTGTGTGGATAAAATGTGGTTCAGAACAGTATGTTATTGTATTCAGTTTCAGAAACTGTAAATAGTTCTGGTGCAACTCATATCATTCTCTCTCTCTCTCTCTCTTTATATATTTTTTTTCTTTCTTCTTTTTATTTTTTCTTTTTTTTTGGAAGATTTCCCTCAGTCTGGTGATGGCATTTCAGGGGAGTCAATACGCTGAGTTTTAAATGACATAAGCAGATTTTTTTTGCTGGGGGGCACAATTTTGGGGGTTTATTGGGGAAGATCTTTTAGCATGGTGAGATTATCACTATAGTACACAAACATACAAGATGAGTTCATGCACAGCACTCTCAGCCAACTGCCATTCACCCCTTTCACAGTTGTTACAACTGGAATTTGAACTAGATATCATGATTTAAGGTAAACGAGAATGGTTTCTTTGTTGCTTTCACTGTTATTGCTAAATTAGGAGACCAGGTTGTTATTTTTTTGTTCCTATTTATACATTAATATACTTCTTTAAAGTCTCACCAGAGGATAGGTGGGGTAAAATTCAGCTCTCCATTAATTAGGCTGTTTACAGACTTACACAGCATCACAGCATATTGGATTTCTGCTGGCTTTCTTACTAGCAAGTTTCCCAGACCAGAAGGTACTGATCCTTCATGCCTTAATACTCTGTGTGTATCAGTAATTTCCTTACGGCGTTTTTCAGAATGAGGATGGCTGCTCTTGAGCATTTGACTTACCTACAATTTGGTGGGTTTAGATATGCATTTTTCTTTTTACTCTGTTGTTCCTTATGCTGTGGTGCCTTTGTGAGTGGGACTCTAAGTAAGTGATGGAACTAGAGATGGAAACCATTTGCCCTGCTGCCAGGATTGGGATCTCTCCTTCAGCAAAGGTACCTTCTTTGAGCAGGTGGTAAGGTGGTCATTGCCATGTGGCATTGGACACAGGCTGGACTGGAAAACATCTATCCAGCCCTTTAAATGTTTTCTTATACGATACCAAATTTTTACAGATGCAGCCCCATTATCTTCAAGAGTGTCAGGGCTATCCCTCTGAGCATAAATTTCCCTCAAAATGTTTACAGCTGTTTAAGCAGTAAGAATGCACTGAGGATCAAATTACAACAACCTGTATACATAGCTGTTACTAAACAAGACCTGCTGATTTCTTTTCTTCAAGTTATACAGCAATTTAAACAAATAACATCATACTCTAAAGCAGTGTATCATTTTCATACTTTTCAGCTATGATGAAGTATGAGCTTTAGAAAAAAGAATGGGGGAAGAACGGTGATATGTCCAAGAAAATCACGACGTTAATAATACAGAATATGTTCAGAAGGATACAAACACCATCAAATAGGTACAGTAGTGATTGGATTGGTGAGAGTGAAGAGAATATTTCACATTCTCTTATTTGCATGTCCTGTCGCTTCATGATTTGAGATTTTGATAATAAATAAAGCTTCAGTGAAATTTAATATGAATTGAAGTCTGGATGTGATCGCCTCGCAGTGATTGTAAATAGCAACGTTTTTCACAAAGTGCTTTCCAAATAAATATTTTGGACCAAAGAGGTTTTGTGCACCAATTCTAGAATTTCATTACGGGGCAGCCATACCCATACTGCACTCAGTCTAACAGAGATCAATAATAATCATCTTCAAATTGATAAGTGGTAAAGATGTAAACTTTATAGCTGCTGAGTACCTGAAGAAGGTTTTCCCTCAAGTGTTAATGGCAAACATGCTGCATGTAAAACTACAAAAGGACAGTGCCTCTTTAACAGGGACTACTATTTGTGCTCCGTGGAGCTTTGCAGTATTAGTAAAGCAGCATGAAAGAGTTGATTTTCATTTTATGTTGTGCTTGTGAGGCATTAACATGATGTTCTAACACTTGTAAATGAATACAGCTCTTGCCTAATCTGTCATTTTAATGCCTTATAGATTTTATTTCACTCTATGTTGTACCAGATTCTCAATAATAATAATCAACTGCTTTGTTGTTCTCTTGCAGAAATTAAATTTCTGTAGTGAGTGTGCAACTAATAAAAGATGTTGCTTGAGGAAACAAAAAATAAATATGATGAATCATAAAAGTTGTATATGGGGGGTTGCTCATATATGAAAGACAATTACCAAACCAGTGGTAAATTCATCTGATTCTCATATTGTCAACAGCTTAATAACTCTCACAAAGGGCTTAACCATGGTAGCTTTGTCTATATTGCTGCCTGTAATCACAAATGTGTATCCCCACAGACAGTGATCTATATAAAAGCTGTAGGTGTGTGCTTACACTGTTTGAAATGCTGTTGACATTCTCATGCTATATGTTCTTTTATGGAGTTGAGAAGTTTTGCAGGTTGGTTCTAACTCTGCCAGTTGCCTGAATCTATCCACTTTCCTGTCAGTTGGTAAAGCATTGAGGTGAGATGCTCAGGCAGAAGCCAAGCTGGAAACAGCAAGAATGTTATGGTTTCAAAGGCGTCTAATGGGCAGCCCTTGCAGGCCAAATGTGCATGTGCTTACTGTAGACATTTCTAAATATGGCTTCTAAGAATGCTAGCTACAGGGCAGGCTTAGACTTCACCCTGAAAAAGCACAGACAGAAAAGCAGGAGACAAAAACATTACCACACAAATCCAGGACTCTGAGATGCTCCTCTTGGGTTTTTCAAAGTCTCTTTACTCTTTAGGAAAGAAAAGAGGTGTAATTCAGTCCCAGATAATCTGGCTGACTGTATGTAGGGGATACGTCAGGTTTTGGAATAACATGGCTGTACTGTCAGGAAAATTTCACTGTCTGATACCTGTAGTCTTCCGTGTGAGGTGTTACAAACACGGGTGAGGTGTTTTAAAACTGTGATTTTAAAACTCACATTTTAAATACCTTCTTTCTTAACATGACTGTTGTGATACTTGTTTGTATAAAGGCATACACTTATCTGTTTGGTGATATATGCTTCACTTATAACCTCATCTTTTGCTCCTGCTTGAGAATATGACTCCTAACTTCACTTTCAAGTAGCCAGAGTACTGTAATTCCTCGCACTTGCTGAAGTATAAGAAAAAGGGTACAAATAATCTTTGATAGGAGTGCAGAGGTCTTCGTGAGGATGTTTAACACCCAATTCCTACAGCACCCAGATGTTCCATTAGGTAGCAACCTGAAATGACTAATGCTCCCGAGCAGCTCAGATTCATTTTGGTTGGAACCACAGGATACCCAGCTCTTCCTTGTGCCTTGTTACTCTTTTTTCTCCAAAAGGAATTTAGGATCTCCTAAGTAACCAGTTGCTGCTGAGGAGGCTGTGTACCTCTGGGGACCTGGTCTATCAGCATTGATTTTTACCTGAGATACTGCAGCAGGGAAGATCAATTGAGCAAAGAATCGTTCCAAGAGCACTCATGTTGCTGTTGCCAATTTCTTATTTTGAGGTGAATGCAATGAATGCTATGCTGTTGATGAAGATGGGACTACACAGGGGCAAAACACCTTCTCATCCCTTAATACAAGGTATTGGGCTGTATATCGAAGTGGCAACCCCATGTGTATCGTCTCTTTGCAATCCTAGCAGTATCCCCCGTTTTGTCTTTTCTTTTCCTGGTTGCTGATCAGACTTTGCTAGGAAACACATCTAGAAGAAAATCCAGAGGTTGTCTTTTCTTGTGGGACAGTTCAGTGGGGACCATACTGCAATGTCATTTCAAATTTGGATATGAGCTGTGAAATATTTTACACAAATCAACATAATTCACAGCTAAATAGCATCATGTGCTATTATATCTTTGTGTTGGCATGGAGCTAGTGCAGCATATGTACAGATGTGCCTGCCAAAGGACAGGTGTAGGCTGAAGAACCAAGATAGAAAAAATTGAGGTGACAACATGAAGCAACAGGAAACTTGTAACATCATCACAGAAGGCTCCTATTTCGTAAAATAGGGTAATTCAGGTTGGGACGTACATCAAGAAGCCTTTAATACTGCTCAAAGCAAAATCAGCTGTTACATCAGGCAAGGTTTCTCAGGGTCTTATCTCACTGTTTCTTGAGAATACCCAAGGATGGAGCCTGCTCAGCCTCTTGGACAACCAATTCCACTGCTTGATATTGTTGAGATGCGAATACCATGAGTGCCTGATGGAACAGGATATTTATTTATTTATTGCTGGGGATTTCTGGACAAGCTTGGGCATAGATGTTGACTCCAAAAGGAGGCACCAGGTCTTGTCAGAGGCAGCAGGCTTTGTCTGAGTGGTCAGAGCATGGCCACCATGTTGGGAACACCTGCTTTTCTCTTTTGAGTTCTGCCTCTGATTTGCCGAGTGCCTTCTAGCAAGTCACTTTTTCCTCTTTGTCTCAGTTTCTCCATTTATAAAATGGGGATAATAATGCTTACCAACCCCACAGGGTGTTGTGAGGATTAATTAGTTGTTGGTACATCACTTAAAAGATGTAAATAGCTATATATAAATGCTGAATATTATCATTATAATGAGAAGCACACAGCACTGTAAAAAAAAGAATGGTCTCAGAATAGGTTGCATGTGCCATTATGACCCCCCACAAGAATAGCTTCTGGGGTTTATTTGAAACATCAGCAAGCATCAAACTTCCAAATCTGTAGTTTGATGCTATGTTCTAGCTGTTGGCATTTCATTCTCTTTCCAGTCATTTTTTTTATAGTCTGTGCAAGTTAGAAAAACAAGCCCAGGTAAACATATGTAGTGGTCCTGCTTGAATAAGTACTTACTTTTATGATGTTTGTGTTAAATATATAAGGATCATTAGGAGGACAAGGTGACACAGTCAGTTATTTTGATAGCCTCGAGGCACTTCACCACTGACACCTGGTTTTGAATTCCAATTGGAAGTGACCCAAATTATTGGAAAAGTAAGAAGTTTGTGTACCTAAAGCTCAAATTCCAGAAAGTATTCAAAAATAGAGATGACAATTATAGCAATCTGAGCTTTGACAATACTTTCTTAATTGCATCATGTAATTTAGTAGCCAATCTGGAAAAGAAAAATACAAAACAAAACAAAACCGTGACAAAAAAAAAAAACAAAACAGCAGCAGAGCTTATCAAGGTAACTCTGACATCTAGAGTCACTGGTGCCAGTAACCAAAGCTCCAGTAAGTGATCTCAGCAAGTCGACTAGCTGAGCTCTGCTGCCAGGAATGTGAAAATGCCCACCCAAGAGTAAAAAATGTGTCTTTATAACTTATTGTACAAAGTAGGACTCTTGCCATTCTTGCCATTGTCATCGAAGTCACTGGGTCAGATCTGATTTCTTTTTTTCCCCCTGTATGAAATGGACAAAAAAAAAAAAAAAAAAAAAAAAATGCTGCTCATAGATTTCTGTTTAATAGTGTTTGCCAGACAAAGTAGAATTTTCACAGCACAAGTTCTATAGCTCAAGAGTCCTATTCACTCAGCATTTATTTTATAGGTCCTTTATCCAGCCTTTCCGGGTTGAAAAAAAAAGAAGAGAGAGAGAGAGAGAGAGAGAGAGAGAGAGAAAACAGGGAATTTACCCACTTTGGGTCTTGCATCTTTTTTTTTTTCCTTGTAATGCTAATGAAATCCCGTGAAGACATTCGTAATGATCTTCAGCTACAGAACTCATAAAACGAATATTAGCAGCCAAATTCCAGCTAAAGCAGGAAGTTTTCCCAATCCACCAGAAAACATATACTTCCCTCTCAATGAATATACGTCCTCTCAGTTACTATTTTATAGGGAGCTATGATCTAGTGATACGCACATAGGTTTGCTGTGTGTGCTAATTCTCAAGGTAACACTGGGATTGCCCGTGCTCTGAGCAAAGCATGGAGGAATTTTGTGTACAGCACATCACGCAGCTGCTAAGAGGTGTTGAATTATGTCTGCAAGGATCCTGGAGAAGAAGTTGGATTCCTGGTGGACAACAGGTGGAGTTTTTGTCTCAGTCATTTGTAGAACTTGAAGTACTGCTCATTTAAAGGTACAGTGCCTAAACCCCCTGTATGTACAAAACCTACCTGTAAAATATAAGGATTTTTTTTTTTCCACACTTCTTATGTACTTTTTATTTATTTATTTATTTTTCCAATTGAAGATGATCAAGATAATTTAGAATAGGTCAATTTTGGAACTCTTGGTGTGGACTAAGGGCTGTCATAAAATCAGCTAGGATGGAGTCAGTGTATTTTGACTTCCCAATCAACTATTCAAATAAATAGATTTTAATTTTTTATATTCTCTTTGACAAGTATCTCTACGTTTTACGGAGTCACAAACCAAGCTAGATGGTGTGCAATGTTCAGTTCACTGCCAGGAAATGTTAGTGCAATTTCTATACCATCCTATATTCACAGAATAGGTTTGCCATGCAGATCAGTGCTGCTAGGTGGGGATTTAAGGGGATTAGTGAGGGAAATACAGATGGGCTTTCCCCAGAACTCCAAATTTGAGCTGGAGGTGATTGTTATCATCCTCTGGTTGTGTTTAACAGAGATTGTTTCAGGTTCCTGTGCCAAAGCCGTAACTTTTAATAACCCTGACTCACCAACACATGAGGTGGAATGCCCACACAGCACTCAATGTCATTGTGTGGTTCAGTAGGAACAGGTAGCAGTGAGATCAGGTTGTTTGCTGCTACAGCTTCTGTTTGCTGACAGTTCTGGCTTCCCATAAAAACAGAAGTTTAGTTTTGCAGTTTTCAGCGCTACATTCTCCCTGTACTTAAGAACCTTGCAAATGGAGTTCTAGTTGGTTTTTACTATCTATATATGTTGATAATTGTAGAATAACAATGTGGACAGGGAACGCTGATGATGGATATGGAGGAAGATGATTGAAGGCAGTTACAGATGGAAGTCATGGGTTCTTCTTGTGTGGTGATGGTTTCCAGGCTCTGTGCGGCAGATTTCTCTCTGGCCTAATAGATAGTTTATCATATTGCTCTCACTTTTCATGACTGATTTATCTTTGCTATGAGTTCTTTTTTTCTAAGAATGCTCACAGCGCCCAGCAATGAATAAGTGTAAATGATTATTTATGGTGGAGGAAAATGACTCAGTATTTTCTTTAATTCGTTAGAGTGATGAAAGCATTTCTGTAGTGCACAGATATTTTTTTGAAACATTTTGCCTAGCGTGTAAACCATTCTATTGGCCACTGAATTCCATTTAAAAGAGGACGGGTATCATTTTCAGTCAGATGGATGGAACCCAGGCACTGCTGGGTATAGATAAGAATCAGAATTTGAGCTTTTGCATGATGTTCTGCTATTTATTTTATATATAGATAAGAATCAGAATTTGAGCTTTTGCATGATGTTCTGCTATTTATTTTATATATTTTTAATCTACGGTGGTGAGAAGAAAAATTGAAGCAAAACTTGTGAGAGGCATTCAAAACTACTGGCTTATATTTTGAAACTCGAAAGAAAAATGCTTTTTCATACCCTTGTGAAGCAATATTGCTTAATTAACCCTACTTAAGCCCTACCTTGTGAAAAGGTTAATGGGATTTTTAATGACCTTGAGTGGTCAAGGCCTCAATTTTACATTTCTTCTGAAAGAAAATGAAAAATAGAACAAGAAAGCCATTCAAACTTCTGTGAATCTGGGAAAAAAAAATTGGTTTACAGCAACAGTTCAGGTCATTTCCTATTTGATTTGAGAAGGTTTACCCATTCCTTACCTTGGACCCACTGACACTATCATGGGTGAGCTGGCAGCTCTGAGCTGATGCTTTCAGGGCCAAGGTGCAGATTGTGGCTGTACTGACTAGCTCACTGACTCCACAGGTACCACGGCCTTCTCATTGACTGGTCCCTACCAATTAAATTCTGATTACTACTATTTTTATTTCTCATGCTTCAAGGAGCATCTTGTGCATCCCATTTTTTTTTTTCTCCAACTGTACTCCTTGCACTTAGGAAAGTCTCACATTCAATAATCCTGCTCAAAAATCTAAACAGTAGTTGTTGCTATTCATACCAATGCCTTGTTATTAAAGTATAAGGTTGCTGTATCTTTTTTTAACATTACTACTACTGACTGTAATTCCATTAATTCCATTTCCATTGTGCAGTCTGTCTGCAGGTCTCAAAATGGTTTTGAAACCTTATTAATGGATGGAATATGATAACAGCTTTGGAGAAGTAGACAAATAGCATTAATGAATTTTGCGTTTATTTCATAAGCAGGGTTTTTCTGCCTCTTGTAATCTGAGCTGCACTGGAAGTCTATGGGGATACAAAGATGCTCAATAAAATTAAACAGTCTTTAAACTGAAAAATAAATTTACTAGAAGGTGGTCATATCTCTTTCTGTGATAGAAAACCTAAGTAAGTTCTTCCTCCTGCAAGAATGCCCATAATGAATTTAGATTTTGCTGCTTTCTTTCTTTTTTTTTTTTTCTGTTTTCCCAAAGCAATTCAGTAAGTCCTGTCAGGTAATCTTCATGCACATGCTCAAAAAGGAAGTGGAGTTACAGATGGATTGCAGGCACCTATTTTTGTGCATTTTGGTCATGAAAGAACAATGAATATGGTGTTACATGGTGTATACCTTGAGTTAGGATGACTACAGTTGGACTCTGTCCACCATCCTCCAGAGTGATGCAGATTTTTTGCCCAGTAGGAAACATAGCACACACAGCCATACTCATTCTAACTAGTGCATTATAAGGGTTAATTAGTGGGAGAGATGTTGCTAGTGAATACTCAGTGCAGCAATGTATTAATCCACTTACTGAAATGTCTGCATTTTGTTCCTGCGGGCAGACTTCCATGATGGGAATCCACTTGGAATCCCACCACAGCACTTCCATTTCCAGACTTGCAATGCTCAGGATTCCTTTGAAATGGAAGAAGTTACTCCAGAGCTGAGTTTTGCGTTACACCTTTATGCTTTGCAGTGACAGTGGAGTAAAGGAATCAAGTTTCTTCTCAGAAATGCATGGCATGAATTTTGATTCTTGCTTCTTTGTGGACTGTGAGCACCTCTTAGAAAGGTCGTGTTCCCTGCAGTCTGAGACACGATATGAAATGGAGGAGGCTGCACAATCACTTTATGTACGCACACTCGTGCAAAAATGGTCACATTCCATTGTTCTGAAAACATTCCTTACAACTTCATGTTTGCTAAATGAAGTCCTGCTCGGTGTATCTTTTCTTTCTAAGTGAAAACAGCTGATCAAGACCGAGGTGTGATACAGATAGATATATGAGAGCTGCTCCAAAAATAATGCCTCCTATTTTATGATACTGGCCCACGATGTCAGACGTGGATGTTGGCGGTATGGCAGTAGAGGCTGTACCTTCACAGGAATATTCCATTACATTTTGTTGCTGTGCGACTGATGGCAGCAGAAGGGCAGTCTGCTAAAATGACATGTGACATTCAAGTGCATATGAAGCAAAGGTGTGCCACTGAATTCCTCCACGGAAAAAAAATGGCACTCACTGACAATCATTAGCACTTCCTGAATATTTATGGAGATCAAACAGTGGATGCGAGCACAGTGACGCAGTGGGTGGTGCACCAGCAGTGGCAACAGTGGACAGTGGATCACCTCCTCTGGTGTAGATCTTTTTGAGAGAAGTATGCAGGCTCTTGTTTATCACTGATGAAAATACACAGCTAATGGTGGTTGAAAAAAAACCCAGTATTTTGTAGCTGAGAATTTGCTTTATCAAACAGTGTTATTGTCTTCTTTGCATCTGTTGTAGTTTCCATGGAAATAGATGGGAGACATTACTTTTGGAGTGACCTACACGTGTGCATGCAGACTCATGTGGATCTTCTTCCATACATGCTGCGTGTGTCTATGCTCTCACACTCAAGTGCAGCAGGTTAGATGAAGAACAGAGCAGAACAACTACGGTGCTTACTGAATGCAGATAAGAACATACATAATTTCTGTAAAATGTGTATGGTGTGTCTGCATAAGAAGACACTATAACCTAAGAATTTATTAAGCTGAATGGAGCATTTGAAAACTGCTTAATTTAAATTGTGTGTCACTTCAACCTAATTCGTGGGAAGCTATTAAATAAGTCTTCCTGTCTCCCCAAAAACACCCCAAGGATCAGTTTTCTAATGTACTGTTCTGCCGTCAAATCTGAATAAACAAGTATAGATGTTTAAAAAGTAAAGAATACTAATCAAGAGATAGAAGACACGCACCGCTTAATAAATCTTGCCTTCAATTTATTTGTCTAGTATTACAAAGGCAGAGGAGATATCAATTAATATAGGCAAAGAGGACCCATAATTTATAATTAACTGGCAAGTGGTTTGTAACAAACAGCAGCACTGAATCTAATAGCCAGTAGAAAAATAACTAGTGTTGATTTGTCCCTCGGCAAATTAATAGAGTGCTTATCAATGACAGGGTTACATAAAACTGCTAAATAAATAATCATCAGTGAGTTAAAGTGAAGCAGATCTTTAACAAGCTTAATCTGAACCTCTTGACATCTGTAGACTATGAAGAGATTAAATGCTAAGAAAGAAGATACACTATACATGTTGTAAGCATGCTCAGTAGCTGTACAGGATCATGTTCTTAGGTAATGAGAAATAAGGAAACATTTTTATTACAAAAATTACGTCGAAAAATGATTTCTATTATAATTAGGCTGAAAATCATAAGAGATATATCCAAGAAATGCTGAATTGGAATTTACCAGATGAGAATGGCACTACCTCTCTAAGCAGTGAAAACACAGCGCTGGAGTCAGGTTTGATGTATTTTTGGCTCAAAGGTTTTTTCGCAGTTTATTGCTCACCTCTGTCTTCTTCTGGTTCTTGAGTCACTCTTGCTGATATTCCCCAGTAGCTCCCTTACATCACCACAACTGAGCAGCGCACCTGATTTTCAGAACCTCTCTTATTTATGAACCTGGAGATATATGTCTTTTACTTTTATAAAGGATTTTTTGGCAGTAAGCCCACATAGTAACAAGCTGTGAAGGTCTCTCCAAGCAGTGCTTAATGGTAATATGGGTTTTGTCCTGGAATATGATCCTTAGAAGACCCAGCTTGGAGCTATGCTGGGAAATCTGAGAGATGTCCTCTCCAAAGGAGGGTGTGCAGAAGGGTTCTTCCTGAGCATGGGGAGAGCAGAGTTGCAATGTGCCTGATGCACAGGGATTGCAGATACAACATAGCTCCCTCAGGGTTGCCTTGCAAAACTGCTGGTAATTAGTTTGCCTGTCTCCTTAGCGGATTTTTGGGCTGCCCCCTCTAAACCAGCGATGAATGAGGCCCTAGCATGAATTCCTAAGGGATGAATTACTTCTGTTTGTTCCTCAGATGTTCTATCAAAGAAGAAGACACTGTATGAGAAGAACAATACTTGATGCAATTAAGAATGCTGCCTTTTTGGGGCAGCGAGGGAACATGCAAACAGAAGCAGAGCTGAGTAATTTCGTCAGGAAGCTTTGCTGGACTTTTTTGTTTTTTCATCTGGAGCAGAACTGACCTGTGGCAAAGAGATTCAAGTCCTTGTTCTCCTTCGTGCATAAAAGCAAAGTTGCCCTGCCATAGGTAGGCAATGTCTGGTACAGAACATCCTTTTGGGGAGCTCCTTCTTTGCCTTCCATCGTCTTTTATCCTCCTTGTAAAAGAGCAAGCAGACTCCCAGTGTAACACGACTCAGTCTAGCAATTTTTTCTTTTAATCTTCCAAATGAGGCAACCAGGTAGAAGAGATAAGTAATATGATGGGCCAGTGTTGCCTTAGGTAGTGCTGTGAGTAGGAATGAATTGTCTGTCTGAAGAGATCTTCCTGGTGAGGAGACCAATTTCGCCTTTTTTCTCTAGCTTCATGGTTTGCTGTTGTTTTCTTTTGATAGATGCATGGTGGTTTTGTTTCTTTGTTTTGCTGTATTTGGTGGTATCCTGTGTTGTTTGTTTGTTTGTTTGTTTGTTTCTGAATTACACTGTAGATTTGCTTAAGCCTCAGCTATCACAGATGGTTACTGGCAATAGAAGTGTCACCTTTATATCCAGCCTCTCTTTTGCTCTTTTCTCATCTCTTCCCCCTGTGAAGTTGGAGAAAGAGGGATTTTTGGGGGCCTCATACAAAATACAGGCAAAATTTTCTTTGTGAGTGATTGCAGTCATGAGAGGGAAACCTTGTACTGAAAAATGCTTAATTAACCTATTCTTGTGTTTGCTGCTTTCCCAGTTTTTGTTCTAAGAGTGAGTCACCACTTGAGTAGAGTGGGACCACAATTTTCTGTTTATTTGCATTAAGTGGAACCTCTCTATTGTGGACAAGCACTGGCCTGTACTGGGCTGCAATGGTGAATGAGTATTGCTCAAAAATAAGAGCAACATCCATTTACAGGGACAAAACTTTCTGTTGGGTTTAGGAATATCCTAATCTAAGAGTGGAACAGGTGCACCCCAGGTAGATCTGCACATGCTGAGCAATATCCCCAAGGTCATACTATGCACGGTTTGTTTGTTGCTATGATTTGATGCCCTTTCCTTCTTCCTAAAGATAATTTCTAAGCTTAATAAAATTTTCCTTATCCCCTGCCCGAACTGCAGTGCTGCCTGATTGTGTGCAGCCATATAAATCGCGTGAGGCCAAATTAGAAACTGTTACGTTCAGATCTATGCTTCTCCGGTGCAATTGAATGGCTTTGTCCTGTGGCAGGGCAGCCCCTGCCATGTGCATGGGGTTTGTGTGCTCTGGAGTGGCAGGTAGGTGGTGATGTGGAGCAGGTTGTGCGACAAAGAGTATGTTGGCTCTGAAAATCGTGCTTGGAATGGGGGAGAGCCGTGGAGCAAGGAAATAAGGTGGATGTTGATTCTCCTTTTTTTGCTGTCTCAAAAAATCAAGGGTCTTTATTAGTATTAGTATTGCTGATAATTACCATACTAATATATCATTATTATTAATAACAACAGTAATGATAAATCAATCACTATTACATCAAGATGATCGTTAATAACAACTATGTATATACATATTTCTTTCGTGAAGAAAATATGGTCGCTTCACACACTGTTCCTAATGCCATGGTAGGATCACCGTGTCTAAGGTGCTACCAGGCAGGTTACAGGGCATTCATCAAAATCAAGCTGATGCAGGCATGAATACTCACAAGAATGCTGAAGGCTGGAAAGGGGCTAATTTATTTAAATTATCTGTATACATGTCAAACTGCATAGTTTCTCAATGAAGCTGACAATTGTGAGTTAAAGAAAGCTTTTCTTAAATATAAGAACAAAAGACTGTTTTAAAAAGTTGCATCAGAAAACCTGAGTGACTAAGGAGATAATCATCAGTGGTGATGCAGATGTACAAAAAACACAGTTTTCTGCTATTAAGCTTTTAAATGTCAGTAAATGGCAGTTTAGTAGATCATTTGCTAATAATGATTAAATTTCTCATTAAAATGTTTCCTTCATTATTCTTCAGGTAGAAATGTGTAATTCCATGATTGTTACATCAATTATACTTAAAAAGCTCATTAAAATACTGAAATATTATCTCTCGTAGCCAGAGTACTTTAAGAGTACTGTACTAATTACAAAAGGAATAAACTCTTGTAATATCACCATTTGAATTGATGCCTTATAAATTCTTAATGCAAAACTAACATATAAAGTGTAAATCAAATATATAGATCCAATAAAACAAAACCTTTTTAATCTTGTTTTACCTTCAAAAGGGTTCTGATTATTATAATTAAATAATGCATGATATAATAAAGATCTAGAATGTGTGATTATTTCATTGGCAATTGAATATCGGTGCGCTTTATTTATGCAAGCAATTTATCACGGACAATATGCATCAAGCATTAAAATATTGATACAATTACACCTATCCCACTGAACCAATAAAAAAACCCTTGACACGACTCCGCTCATGATGCAGGGACAGTTTGAAATCCTTGTTAAATTTTAATATTCTGATGTGCTGGGTTATGCTAATTCTGGTATGGAACAATATCTCTGACATCTCCCGTTATGCCTTTTATTTCTGTGAGATTGCAGATCCGGCTTCACTTAGCATGGCTGACAAGGACAGCTTTGCATGCTGCTCTGTTGGTCACTCGGAGGGAGAAACACTGACAGACAACTTTGAATTTCCCTATTTATCGTTCCTGATTTGCTATGGACACAACAGTTCCATTTTCCTGCTGCTGCATCCTGTTATTCTTCCCAAGATTTTTGTGCATAACAGGGCAGAGGTAACTCACCTGCAGCCAGTGGCTTTGCTAAGACGATGTGCAAAGCAAATGCATGTCCATTATTGCCCCGCTTCTTTATGGCTAGCGTCACAGAGGCAAGATAAAATATCAAAGAAACTATCTGCTGCTTTCTGTTTGAATTAGTCAGGTGTGAACAGGGAAATGGGGCAGAATTTCTGGACCAAAGCCTGGTAGCCCACAGCTGGCGCTGGATGCCCGCTTCCCTTCATCAGCCATCAGCTGACATATGAAGAGTCCTTTCAGCAGAATAACACTGCAAAAGTTTGTAGATTTACCTATCCCACCATTCATACATTCTAATTAATTTTATGAGCGAACACCTCAAAGACGTGACACATTTTTATAGCACAAAGAAAACAAAGTGGACTAGAACTAATACTTGCAGCTGCGCTGGCTTACAGGAATGGCCTTTGGACATCACTGTTCTTTCAAGTGAGGAAAGAAATTGCAAGCTTCTGAATAAACAGCAGCAGACAGATCAGAAAACACCTGCAAAGCATAAGGATTTTGTCACGGTGGGTGAGAGCAAGTTCTTTTCTAAGGGTTGTCCTTGAACGTGTTCAGGATATTCAGAGACCCTACAGTGATCTTTTAGTTCACAGTTATAAAGCCACCATTTCCATGTCTGAGTCACCAAACTGATGGCCACAGTCTATGAAATGCTGTGATCTCAACTGTCTTTATATTCAGAGGAGGAGGAGGGCTTTTACAAGACAATAAGTTGTGTTTTTTTTTTTTCCTGTAGCTCATCATGGTTTTTTTACTATCACACGAGAGAGTTTTCCTTTTATTATTGCTGGACGTAGTTGTTTCACTCAGTACATACTCCTGATCATCACTGATGTTCCTGTATCATGTTCATGGGCTCCTGGTTAGTCTAAATGAGAGCAAAGCTCTCAGAACCAATTATCCAATGGCCAAGGGCTGGGATCTCGAGGTGTTCACTTCCCTTGGTAAACACAAATGAAATGGGTGAAAGGGAAAATTTAAATCTCTGCTATTTTAAACCCCAAATAAAAATCATTCCGTGAATAAATAATGAGAATAAAAATAATAATAAAAAGGCATGTGCCCACTCGCTTTCTTAATAGCTGATTTTGAAAGTGCAGTGGTTTGTAGGCACATGCCAATGTGCCCTCTTGATCCCTGTTCCCTCACTCCCAGTGTACAGCCACAGCACTGACACACATCTGACACAGCAGCCAGCACTTGAAAGCCATCTCTGCATGTGTATAGAGCTTCTATGTGTACACCTGAGCAAAGAGAAAGGACACCAATATTTGCGTGTTGTTAGATAGCGGGGTTTTAATTCTTGTGCTCATACATGTGCCTTGTTGGAGGCTCTCTTGCTCTGTGATCTGGGTTGTCTCTTTGCTGCAGTTAATTGGGTGGTGGCTGTGAGGAAGGGCTTGCCAACACAGAGCTTTGAGTCATTTGTTTTAAAGAAATAACAATTCCTGGGACTTATTAGTGCTGCAGACTGTATTAATGGTTTACCTGCAGCCTGTACCGAGAATGTGCCCCTTACAATATAGATACTTTTTCTCTATAAAAGTAGCTGATTTAGTCAGAAAGGTGACAGTTAAGACTCGTTGCAGGAGAAATTTTTGCATCTTTGCAGAGTGACTTTTTTTATACTTTACCATAGTGGCTGTCCATCACCGTTGTTATGTATGCAGGCTGAGTGAGCCCGCGGGGGATCCTAGTTATTTACACTCTTTTTCAAGCTTCGAAGCTGTTATAATCATTCGCTGTCAACTTTGTGCTGACACTGAATTTTACTTTGTGTTTTTTATGCTCGGTTTGGGTCTAAAATACTGGCATCCATACCCTACACTGTAATTCTATGGGTGACTGAGTTGACCAGCAATACACAGTATTACTAACAGAGCTTTAGAAACCTGCTGCATATGGAGATTTGGGGATTTGTTGATTGTGGACAGTAAACAAAGTCCCCAGGCTTTATGCTTTTATCCTCGCGGTGACCCTCAGGAATAAACTGTGTTGTACATTTCATCTCATTGCATTTTCATCTTTACAAAAATGTAAATATTATTTTCATTTCCTACAAGCAGCAAAGTCAGAGCAGGAAAACTTTTTCAATGCATTTTTTTTATTATTATTATTTTTGTACTCTCTTCTCCAGGCCTATGTTCTAAAAAGTGTGTATTTCTTCTGTGATCACTGTAGGTTTAGCATGAAGCTGGATAGGATTGGAGCTGGTAATGGTCTAATACCTTCAGATCCAAATTGACATAATGTTTTCTGTGAAACGTTGGCAATAAATTACCACAGAAAAGCATTCACTGACAAATATGTTTTACACCCTTTCAGATTAGGGAAGGCAAACTTGCATGCCTGAGTCAAAATGTCTTTAGTCTGCAGACCAAATAAACAAACTTTTTTTACATTTGCACTAAAACTCCCCTTTATTACCAGGCCCTTCAACCTTAAGTGAAAGCCCGCTGGCTGGTTTCTGCCTGTGTAAATGGGAGAGATTTGTTTCCGAATTCCCAGCTCCAGAATGAAATTTCAGGTACTCTGGGGCCCAAAGGGAGTGATCACACAAAATGATACGACCCCGTTCTTAACTGGACTTGAAATAAAACTGGTCAAGGAGCTTGTGTGCTTGGCCAATGTAATAAAGTAGACAAATAATTACTGAGAAAATCAAACACACTTACACCTCAGATGATTTTGAAATATTATCTGTAATCGGGCACTTCTGTGCTAGGAGGAAAGGTTAATAAAGTAATTTAAAAAAGATTGTGTAGAGTATTACAGAAACAGAAGAGGACTGGTGATCATAATTGTTATTCTCCTGAAACACCGGTCCTCTTCTGCACAAGGCATATATTTTACTACAACTCCTTATTGTTCATTCCACTTATTACTGTATTATACTGCTTAATTACCTTTTGTAAGAAATCTTATTTTAGCTTTCTTTTTTTTCCCTCTTTAATAACAAATAAAAAAAAAAAGTTAAAAGTTAAAGAAAAAAAAAACCACGTACAGTTGTCTGAAGTCCTATCTGCTTAAGACTGAGATTAAAACACTTGCAGTAGATAGATAGATGTGGATTTGGAGACTCCTAAATGCTGTTGTGGAGTAACACAGTGAAGAGGGTAAATACATTCCCCAGCACTCCCCTTGCAGCCCTGGTGTGTATGAGTGGAACTTGCATACAGCAAGGCCGAGTTTTTGCATTTGGGTAGTTGTGATTTGCTCCTATGCACCACATTCCTATTTCATGGCATTCCAGAAGATCATGTTATGACTTTTTTCAAGGCAAAGAAAGAGAAATGCTAGCTTAGGCAAAAGAAGTCCATGTGTCCAGAAATGTTTCCTTTTAGATAGTCTCTGTTGTCCACTTCCTTCCTTAATTCTCTACATTGATAAGTTCCTGAGGTGAAGTGCTACCAAAGGTACTTGAAATACATGTGAACATCACATTGCCCTCGTGCTTAGCAATGGTTGGTACATACAGATATCAAAATCTTCTTACTTTGCCCAGTGTGAGGCTGCTGTGCTCGGCATCTCACGGAGGTAACCACACACCATGGTGGTGGCAATTGCTTACATCTCTTTTTTAAAGATGGTGAGGTTTGAAATGGGCATGTGTTATGTCTGTAGGAAGAAATCCTTTACACAGCACAGAATCATAGAATCATAGAATTTCTCAGATTGGAAGAGACCTTAAAGATCGTCAAGCCCAACCACAACCTAACCATACTACCCTACATGACAGCATCTCTGCTCAGATAAAGAACTGCCCCTTGTCCACACTGATAATTCATGCAAGAAAAGAATGTGGTGCTTGCGTTTGAATGAATGGTTTTTCTGTGAGTTCCACAGTGAAGGTGAAGCACCTCACACTGCTTAAAGGGTAGTTAATTTCTCTCCAATATCCAAAAGCTTTCAGTAGGCCAGACACACTGCTGGCTCCTCCAGCAGTACCTGAGCATATATTGGTGTTCCTCAAACCAGAACGCTGCGTTTACTTCCTAAGTGATGCAGAAGTGAAGCGGATTGAAATGTGGAGTCTGTCACAATTTCTGCCATCTCTCTCATGACATTTGCCTCTGCCTGGATGGCTGTTTCCAGAAACACACTAACAGCTGCTTGCAGCTCCTACAAAACACTTCCCCTGATTTACAGTAGCATGGCTGCTGTTTTGGGTAGCAGGAGAACCAGGAAGATGGATATTACAGTAAATATTTATAACAGTGAGTTTATTGCGCATATATTACTATCATTTGAATTGGAAAAAGTCTACCCCTAGCAGACGTGACTTTGTGAGAGAAACACAGGGCCTGCTTCCATCTCCAGGGGATACAGTCCTGAGGATACCTCAACAGATGATTTTCTCTAATGTATAATTATGACAAGAAGCTGTTAATGTTGAATAAGATACGGCTACTCCTCGTCTCTTTTTTAAAAATTCACCTGAGTAATTCAATTCTGGTTGAAGCAGATTCTTTTTTCTCATTTCTAACACAAACATGGAATATTTTGCTTGGCTTTGTCATCTGTGCATTAGGATCAGACTTTTCCTGTAATCTTTTGTAGCTATGAGGTATGCAGAAGTGGAAGGAGACTGGATAGTGTGTATATGCATATAAAGCATGTATATAATGAAGGCCAGTTTTTTGGTGTTTTTGTTTGTTTGTTTTCAAAGACAATCCAAAATTTCACATTATGAATATCTGAGATACAATACACTGAACAGGTTAGGAAAGTACTATGGTCATAGTAATTACTTTCATCCAGCAAAATATTTCAAGCAGCAATGACTTGCAATAAAGTAAGATGATCACCTTTAGTATATCTATTACAGAAACAATTCTCTAAAATAAGAACTTCTTAAAATATCCACTGTAATATAAAGCACCAGTTCTGGAATCATACGGTGCTTTACTATTTTCATAGACTCTGCTACTCTCAAAACAATTGACTTGAGATGCAAGGTTCCAGACAATGGGGAAAAAATTACTTCAGTTAAGGATTTATAAATGAAGAGAATACTGTCCATCAAGATGCTGTAAAAATAAAATCTTTTTTCTTTTTTTTTTATTTAATTTCTGATTTGGTTTTTAGGTTACAGACAAATCACTTATATCCTCCTTAAAAGAAAACTGTTTTTTTTTTTCTTTTTTTCTTTTTTTTTCTTTCTTTTTTTTTTTTAAATAAATATAGTGAATATGAAACACCATTAATCCAGTAGTAATATCATCAGATAGTAGCTAATCCCTTCTTAGGGCTGGCTTTGCCTACTCCTTTGGAATATAGAAATGTGCTTTTACTGTTAGGCATTTTGTTTAAGCATCAATCTGTTCTTAATGCTTAATTGTCTTCTTCTTCCCCCCCTCCCTATAAAAGATCAGCAAGTAAAAGGAATCACTGTCTTCAAAGGTATTTCCTTGGAAGTCTTATTACATTCTTTAGCCAGTTATTTTGTATTCTGAGGTTATGGATCAAGGGCAGGCCCATGCCTGTGGTTTGGACTTGGCTATCTGCTGTGACAGGATGATGCAGACATACCAGGAGATCCTAATCTGTCAGAGGAAGTCTATTAAGTTCAAGCCCCTAAGCTGTCTCAGCCAAATCAGTGATACCAAACTTACATTTGTTTTCGTGATGACCATTCATTTTGGTCAAATGAAGAAATTGCTAGTGTGGTTTTTGTGGCTTCGGGGATGAAATCTATGAATGTCACGTATCTTTTAGCCTCTCTGGTCTCTCTGAAACATTACTGAGAATGCTCTTGTATTGAGGGGAAAAAACCAACCATTTTTATTGCAGCTGTTTATAAGTCACCTTGATCATAAAAAGTTGTGGAAAAGAAGCATTAACTTCCACACAAATAATTCTTTTTTTGTGAATAATAGATAAGATGGGAAAAAAGCTAGTCTGCAGACAGCTGTGTAGCAGGAAGAAAAAGCAATCTTGAACTACATCCATTGTGTTTTGGGATGGCAGTCAGTACTGTTACAGGCTGTGGTCCTTGGTCTTGTTCTGGAAGCAATGGGCTTGGCTGCTTCTGAGATCCATCCAGTGCAGGGGAGGAATGGGAAGATGCTTTAAGATATTTTACTCTTCTAACAGATTTAGTTACAGATCTTCAGTTTCTGTTTAAACATCCACAGTTGTATGTCTAGTCATATACGAGCTGGTGAGCAGATACCTTTTCAAACTTTTGGCCACAGAATAAAAAATAGAGGGCAGATTTGAGGCCACTTCAATGAAATAAGAGCAAATTACTTATTTTGTGGCCTTTTTCAACTCAAAGAATTTTTTGTCTTATTATGATTTCCCTGTCTCTTTTTCTTTCTGGCAAGCTTTATGGTAGAATTCTGGCCCTGTTAAAAATGAGCTTTGGCCGTATGCTTCAGCTGGATCAGGATAACATCTTGTATGCAAGCTTTGGTTGGTATCTCTGCAGCAAACTTTTACCTACAAAAATTTTGCCTTTTTTATCTCGTGAGTACACTGAATCCAAAGTGATTTATGTGGTCATGTTAGAGTTTTCATAACTTCGGTGAGGCCATGCTCACACACGAAACTGCCAGCCAAATCAAGCAGCAAAATGGTAATGTTAAGTGACTCCTTGTGACATGCACAGAGGCTGGGTAGTGGGCAGCTCTTGTAGGTAGGAGAGGTGCAGATCCCTCTGAAATATCTCACACTTCACTCATTTTTAATGAGCTTTGTGCTGTTTTCCTTCTGGACAGGACTGCTCAGAAGACCTCAATCGAGAGCATTTTATAAAGGGTGTGGAAAACATCAGGGAAACAATGTCTGATGTTTATAAAATGTGAGTTTGATTATGCTGTGTTGCACTCCAGCTTTATTAGCCCCATTCTCCTCTTGCTTTGCTCAGATTCCCTCCATTTAAGACTTTTATTAGTTCTTGTGGCTTTCCACTCCTCTTCTTCCTTTTGACCCTGCTCCTGTTTACTTCCCCTCCCCGTTTGTCAGCTACCATACGTAGCCAAGTAATTCTTCAGGAGCGCCTATTTCCTCAGGAATGTGAAATGGCATTCAAAGTTGTGAGCTAATTCATCACGTTCTACAACTAGCAGTTACATCTGGATGCAAAATGTGCAAATGAAAAGCTCTTGCACGGGTAGATTAGGGAGTAGACCTAGAAAACTCCCCCCATCCCACCGTCAAACTGCTTAGTCTTTCTGTCACATTTTTAAAAGTATATACAATGTTTAAATTTTACTGAAGAAATTTCACTGGAAAATTAATCTAGTGAATACCTTTTTTTTCCTATAGCAGTAAAATAGACATTAATATCACAACTTGGTATTTACATAAAAAGGAATAAATTGCATCCTTTCTCGTTGGGCTCCCCAGATGGGTCACTGATTATGACAGAAAGGAATTAGTACACATTTTTGTGCAAGAAAAGATTACCAAACTGTAGTCATTCCCATTTGCTTTCAAAAAAGTAGCGTTGCAAAGAGAAAAAGAAATGATTTCTTAATTCTGTTTAAAACAAACAGCAAAAACAAAACAAAACAAAACAAAACAAAAACCACATTTCATTTAAAAGCTAATCCTATAAACTTTCATTCATGTCACTGTTCTTTTTCATTTCCATCATTAACTTCTTTGGAAACACTGTTCTTAAAGCTGCTAACAATGGGTATTGTGGGAACCAATCGCAATGAATCCCCAAACATGTTTGTGCTGAACATGTTTGGAAACCAGCCTAACTTTAAAACCCCATGCTCAGGGAGCTGTGGGCTCGGTGCTGCAGTTAAAACCCCCTTGCTGCTCCCTTCCTCTCATCCCATGTGGGAGGATATAAACACACGTGGAGCTGCGGTGTGAATTCACAGCACGGAACTAACACTGCCATGTCAGCATGAAAGTTCTTAGCTTGCACTTGGAGCACCCCAGTGACGTAAGATTTAGAAGAAGTATTTTTGGGGTGCGTCTGCACTGCAGCTGAAGGTGTGACCATGTGTCTGGGCTGATTTGAACTCAGCCCATTTGTGCAGAGGTGGCTCTGCAGCTCATCACAGTGCACCTCACCAGTATTTCTGCTGCTTCTGGGTTGACCTTTTCAGCTCTTGTTTATTAGGGGGACAGGTAATGTTACATGGTTCAGCCTGTGGTCTATGCATTGGTGGAACATGAAGTCTGATAGGAATATTCTGCTACATGAGTATGGTGTTACATGGCAGAAACAATTAGAAAACAGAGTGCTCAGCTAAGCAAAAAGGAAGATCAGGCTCTGATATCTAGCCAGCAGCACATTGTTGTTCCTGACCTTTGCTTTGGAAAAATTGATCTGTTCTTAAAAATAAGATGGTAAAAGCATAAAACTGGTGAGAAAACTCTCAAGTGATACGTAAAGGTGTTTCAGCTGTTTCTGGCCAAAAGCTAACAAACAAACAAACAAAAGAAAACAAAGCAATCTGACTCCAGCACATTGGACTGATCCCTCAAATTTTATCTTCCCAGTCACTTGGATGTGACAGTTAATCACTCATGCACATTCAGAAGCTGAAGTTGCTGATTTTCTGCCTTGGGTTCCATATAGAGCAACCTGAGTGATGCTGTAACACAGATGGGCTGGCTACTCTGAAGTCTCTTGTTATTTTAGGGATGCTGGGGCCACTCTGTGTACCTGTTAAGCTTCCAAGGAAAGTTCTCATGCTGTGTTTATGAATGAGTGTGCAAAAATAAGCCCACAGGACTATTTCCTACTAGCCAGAGTTTCTCACATAAACTTTCTGATTGCTCCTGCATATTGAAAAATGACCATTAGCATTTGTACCAAATAGATTTGAATAACTCTCTGCATGTGGGGATGTATGGTATTGTTGCTTGTGGCAGTTGAACAAGTCACCTGCTCGATGCAGTGATTCTAAATGTGCTTCCGAGAGTGCGCGTCACTCACACTGTGTGTGTTAGAGCTCTTCAGTGAGGTTTTAGTTATTTTAAGTCAATATTGTCTGTTGGAAGCCCCCCCCAGCTAAAAAAGAAAATAAAAAGCCACGCATCAACCTTGCATTTCAGACGTGAATTGGAAGCAAACTCAATTTACAATTCACCAGACAAAAGAGGTTTTCTTCTGCTGTCATTCAATGCACGTTTGGTTTATTTGAGGATTCCCGTATGATAGCCCCTTTTGCTCACACTTCTGAATATCTCAGCGTAGTGCATGCATGCAGTGGGGCTGTTTGTTTCTCCTTTTTTCTTGTTTTCCTCTGGCTGCGTGGTAAGTGGTGGCCCCTCACAAGCAGACCTTCCACCTGAGGGCAGTACAGCCACCACCTCCATCTCCCCAGTCCAGCCTCACAGCGGCTCCAGGTCACGTTTTGTTTTAATTCTCCCCTACAATAACAAGACCTGATTAACTTTCCAGGCTTTTCAGCTTCTTTTTACTGGAGCCACATCCCTTGCCTTCGCCACAATGTAGGGAATTTACCTCTGTTGTTCCCTGTTCCGTTAATTGCGTACTACGTCTTTCTTTGTGTTGTCTTAACATATTGCGGTGTGAAATAGCATACACTGACTGCATGAAGCTCTAGGAGGGCCGGGATATCAATATGAAAATTTATACTTTTAACTTCATGCTGTTCCAAGCAAAACCAAACCGTTTTTCTACAGTTCTGAGATTCCTTCTCATAAGCTGGATGCTGACAGTGCGAGAGGTAACACCTTTCAGCAGGTAAAATATGTTGTTATGGAAAGGCTGTGTGGCAGGGATGCTGACAACAATTAGCACATGCTACTCATTAACAAACAGAGATTACAACTGAGCTGAAATGGCAGGCTGCCATCAGTGTGATAGTTACGGGGCAGTTTAATTTCTAACGAATGTGAGCGCTGGATTAGTAACAATATTCAACAAAATGCTGCCTGCATTCTCTTATGGCTTTCATTACCAAATTGAAAATCTGTGTAGATTTCTGAAAATTACTTTTAAATGTAGCCAATCTCCTTGACTGCAAGGCTTGATTTGCTGGTGAGGGAGTCCTGCTGTGAGATTTTAATGAAAGATCATAGTGCCCCTCCAAGACCGTCAAAGAGCTATGGGCCCTGAAAGACCTGAAATAATCTGTTTTACTTTTAATGGCAGCCATTTTATATTCATTAAGATCAAAATGCAGTTTTGCAGGCAAATTGCAAAGCTGTTCCACTCACAGCTTGAGAACCTGGAGGCCCTACAGCTTTTTATCTTGTTCATAAGCAAATATGCAGTTAATATCTTTTAATATGCTTTGATGCTTGGTACCTTATGGGTACATTGTACTGGAGGTTAGAGAACTGCATGTTTCTTTGGCAGTGCTAGCAACGAACTAAAGCACTAGTCCTTTTATTTCCATAATGGCAGAAGAAATGAGTCTTTATTTTTTTAATATGAGCTCTGCTCAAATAAATTGTAAAGCACCGTGTAGTATATGTTCAGGGTCTCGTAGAAGGCACATTTTTTTCACTACATTCCATCTGTTGGTGGTTCTTATTATTTAAATTTATACGGCCACATTATTTAAATGTAAACAGCCAAATAAGATAGGATCAAATCATTGGCATCTGGGAACTGTGCTCTTATCCTCTTTGATTGTGAGGTTGTGTGCATTAATAATGGAGTTCTAAAGACTGTGATTCCACCTGATATACTGTATGACCTTAACAGTTGTGATTTTATCAGGGTTTCACTGTATGAGAAAATGAAGGTATTTTGCAGCTCATTTCTAGCAAGGCTAGTTTGCATTATCTTGTGTCCAGAGTCGTTCAGATTTTTGCGTGCATGTATTTTAAAATGTCATTTTTTTTTTTTTGGTTTTGACTGCGGTACTGCTGGTCACATTGTAAATCACGTTCACAAAGA